>NC_053490.1:537330376-537375376 GCF_905171775.1 Rana temporaria | reverse complement strand
TTGGGCGGTGGGCATCGGGCAGCAGCATCAGGCGGCGGGCATCAGGCAGCAGCATCAGGTGACAGGTCTCGGCATCAGGTGGTGGGCGGCGGGCATTGGGCAGCGCATCAGGTAGGAGGCATCAGGTGGTGGCCATCAGGTGGTGGGCAGCGGCATCGGGCATCTGGCGGCGGGCATCGACATAAGGTGGCGGGCAGCGGCATCAGGCGGAGGCTCCTGTGAGCTTTCCTCTATAGCTGTGTCCGTACGACTCCTTGCCTCTGCCTATAGGCATCCAATAGGATCGCCTGTCCTTTCAGCCAATCAGGTGACAGGTCCCACAACCTGCTTCCTGATTGACCAGTAGGAGGATCAGTGTTAAAATTGTGAATATTCATTCGCTATTGTAACACACGCCAAGCGCATTCTCTGCCCCCCGAAACCCACCCTATTTTGAAGCCCGGGACAAGGGTTGGGCAGGAGGAGAAGCTGCCCCAGGCACAGCTCAGCAAGGGGGCACCTGATTCCGATCCTTGCCCCACTTGTACATTGGATGACCCAGTCCCGGTACGGAGTGTATTGGGCGCTATTGCTGTGCTAATGCAGCTATGTATGCATCGCGGTCACACGCCGAAACTGGCCCTTTGTTTAGAAAAGTTTGGAGACCCCTGGTCTAGGTGAGAATAACGTTTTTGTCCAAACTTTGCACTCTGAAACGCGTCAAGCAAGACGTTCATAAAAAAAAAATGCACGCCGCGTGCGCCAAAATGCGAGGCTGAACCTACGAAGCTCAAAAAGACGCATAAGCTTGTTTGCCGTGTCTTAGAGAGGCCCATTAAAATGAATGGGGTGCCCTGTGCACGCCAGCGCGATGATGTGCCGTGCACGGCCACGTGAATGACGCGCCGTGCACGCCGACGTGATGACGTGCCGTGCACGGCACGTCATCACGTGGGCGCGCACGGCACGTCATCACGTCGGCGTGCACGGCGCGTCATCACGTGGCCGTGCACGGCACATCATCGCGCTGGCGTGCACAGGGCACCCCATTCATTTTAACGACACCACATAGTGTGAATGGGAGGTAAAGGGCCAAAACACTTTGCTGCGCATTGCGTTACGTACATTGCGCGTCGCGGCGCACCACAATGCGCAATGATGCCGACAGTCCTTTCGTGTTACGGCACGTGGGTTATTCCAACGCACCGGGACACCAAGGTCTGAACGGGCCCCTGATTCTGTCACCCAATGACATCAAAGATCGCGCAGCCCTGACGGTACTGCGCAGGATATCGTCCGTACGTGGCTCCATCTCCTCGTCACAGCGACAGGAAACCAGCACCAGCCTTTTACCTCATCCAGACAGACGTCCAGACCTCGCCGCCACGCTTGCACAATTATTCCAAATCTTTCTACCGCTATCCGACCCCCGGAGACCGATCTGACTCTGCAAGGTGATCCAATAAAAAAGGTGGAAATCAACATGGCGGTGTGGCGTTCTTTCCTTTCTACATTTTATCACATGGGATGTAGTTCAAAAATCGCCCTCGGGACTGTATCGAATTTGGCGGGACTGTCCCGGATTTGGCGGCTTGCATAGTGAGCCTATAGGGCGGATCGGCCCCCTCCCATGTACAGAAGTATCACAGGCTCCTCCCATGTACAGAAGTATCACAGGCTCCTCCCATGTACAGAAGTATCACAGGCTCCTCCCATGTACAGAAGTATCACAGGCTCCTCCCATGTACAGAAGTATCACAGGCTCCTCCCATGTACAGAAGTATCACAGGCTCCTCCCATGTACAGAAGTATCACAGGCTCCTCCCATGTACAGAAGTATCACAGGCTCCCCCCAGGTACACAAGTATCACAGCCTTTGCTCAATACTTTGGTGGAGCTCCTTTGGCACCAATTTACACCCTCCAGTCTCTCTGAGTATTGATGCTACAAGCTCGGCACTCCTATTTTTGGGCAGTTTCTCCCATTCTTCTTTGTAGGACCTCTCAAGCCCCATCAGGTTGGATGGGGAGTGTTGGTGCACAGCCATTTTCAGATCTCTCCAGAGATCTTCAATTGGGTTCAAGTCTGGGCTCTGGCTACATATTGGTCCTATATATTGATATTCACTGTATAACTATGTATTGGCCCCAGTGGCGGCCCATCCATAGGGGGCACACGGGCGGTGCCCCCCCCTTCCCCCCCCCATCCATGCGTCCAGCCCCCTAATCTACATGTGGGGCGCCGGACACATGGATTCCAATCAGGGTTTTCTTTTTTTTAAAGCACATGATTAAAACCTAAGGCTTTAATTGGCTTAAAAAAAGGGTGGACTCAGGGCACAGAGCCCTGTGCCCCCCCCCCCGAGCCCACCCACTTGCGTAATAATAGCAAACTAGTATTCTCTAAAGGTCTTCCTGATTCTCCTCCTGGGCCAATCACGAAGCAGTTCCTAAGACCCGATTGGCCAGGGAGTCTTGGGACTCCGGGCCAATCGGGTCTCAGTCAGGACCCATTTCCTGCTTCGGCCCGGGAGGAGAAGCGATGGTCCAGGAGCGAGGAGCTGCAGCCCCGGATCCACGTTTCTGTCTCCCCTGCGCGCAGGAGGGGGGGGGGGGTTACTGCATTCCGGTTCAACCCCCCCTTTGGGACGGTGGGGGGTTGGCGTTGGCTTGCCACCCCCCCAAAAAAATAATGGAGCACCAGCTGCCACTGATTGGCCCTATGTATTGATATCTAGATATTGTCATCCTTACCTATGTATTGATACATAATTGTTCTAAGACTCAGGGGTCTCAAACTGGTGGCCCTCCAGCTGTTGCGAAACTACAAGTCCCATCATGCCTCAGCCTGTGGGGAGTCATGCTTGTCAGCCTTGCAATGCCTCATGGGACTTGTAGTTTCACAACAGCGGGAGGGCCACCAGTTTGAGACCCCTTCCACCTCTCCTATGAATGTTTTCTGGCCTATATTTGGATCTCTCTTATCTCGGGACACAAGGACACAGAGGGGGAGGGGAGCTGGGACTCTTTATCTCCAGCTCAGGGTCAGCGAGGAGTGTCCTGGGATCTGGTGAAGGCCACATTGTAACATTTCTCTGTGATCCTCCCAAAAAAATGCTCTGGTCGGGAAGGGGGGTAAATTCTTCCGGTTAACCACTTAAGGACAGAAGGTGTTTTTCAGATTCGGTGTTACAAGACTAAAACATTTTTTTTTGCTCGAAAATTACTTAAAACCCCCAAAATGTATATATATTTTTTTCTAACACCCTAGAGAATAAAATGGCGATCATTGCAATACTTTTTGTCACACCGTATTTGCGCAGCGGTCTTACAAGCGCACTTTTTTTGGAAAATAATCACTTTTTTGAATTAAAAAATAAGACAACAATAAATTTGGGCCCAATTTTTTTATATATTGTGAAAGATAATGTTACGCCGAGTAAAATGATACCCAACATGTCACGCTTAAAAATTGCGCCCGCTCGTGGCATGGCGTCAAACTTTTACCCGTAAAAATCTCGATAGGCGACGTTAAAAAAATTCTATTCATTTTTTGAGCTACAGAGGAGATCTGGGGCTAGAATTATTGCTCTCGCTCTAACGATCGCGGCGATACCTCACATGTGTGGTTTAAACACCATTTTCATATGCGGGCGCTACTCGCGTATGCGTTCGCTTCTGCGCGCGAGCTCGTCGGGACGGGGCGCTTTAAAATATTTTTTTTTTTGTTTTCTTATTTATTATTATTGATTTTATAATTTTTTACACTGAAATAATAAAAAAAAAAAATGTATCACTTTTATTCCTATTACAAGGAATGTAAACATCCCTTGTAATAGAAAAAAGCATGACAGGTCCTCTTATATATGAGATCTGGGGGTCAAAAAGACGTCAGATCTTATATTTAGACTTCAATGCAAGAAAAAAAAATGGAAAATTTGTCATTTAAAAAAATGACAACTAAAAAAATGTTTCTTTAAGAGGCTGGGCGGGACTGATGTTTTGACGTCACTTCCGCCCAGCAGAGCTATGAGGACGGGTGGGGGCCATCTTGCCCTCACCCGAGTCCTCACACACCAGGCGGCAGCATTTGATCTCCTCCGCCGCTACTGACGGCTCCAGTAAGCGGCGGAGGGCGCGGGAGAGCGGCAGGAGGGGGGGGGCCCCTCTCCCGCCACCGATAACGGCGATCTCGCGGCGAATCCGCCGCGGAGACCGCCGCTATCGTTTACACGGCCGCCCACTGTAAAGATGGATACCTCGGTTGTGCCGTTACCGAGATATCCCATCTTTAAAAACAGGACGTACATATACAGTGGGCGGTCGGTAAGTGGCGTCACGCGGCTCCGTCTATGAAGAACGCATTCTGATCGCGAGTCTACAATGATCGACGGTGAAGCAGATTAAAGTGATGGGTTCCCTTTAACCGGAAGAATTTACCCCCCTTCCTGACCAGAGCATTTTTTTTGCGATTCGGCACTGCGTCGCTTTAACTGACAATTGCGCGGTCGTGCGACGTGACTCCCAAACATATTGGCGTCCTTTTTTTCCCCACAAATAGAGCTTTCTATTAGTGGTATTTGATCACCTCTGCGGTTTTTAGTTTTTGCGCTATAAAACAAAAAAACAGGCCTGTGTGCCCCCTGCAGCGCGCCCCCTGTGGTCAGCGAGTCAATGAGACTCGGCTGATCACAGATTGGAGAAGTGGTCGATTCTCGACCCCTTACCACGTGATCAGCTGTCAGCCAACGACAGCTGATCATGTGATGTAAACAGAGCCAGTAATCGGCTAAGTCGATCACCGGCAGGTGTCAGAGGGACACCAGCGCCACCCATCAGTGCCTACAGTGCCACCCATCAGTGTCACCCATCAGTGTCACCAATCAGTGTCACCTACCAGTGCTGCTCATCAGTGTCAACTACCAGTGCCTATCAGTGCCCCCCATCAGTGCCATCTTATCAGTGGCCATCAGTGCCGCCTTATCTGTCCCCATCAGTGCCACCTTATCTGTCCCCATCAGTGCCGCCTTATCTGTCCCCATCAGTGCCACCTTATCTGTCCCCATCAGTGCCACCTTATTTGTGTATCAGTGCCACCTTATTTGTGTATCAGTGCCGCCTTATTAGTGCCCAGCAGTGAAGCCTATCAGTGCCCACCAGTACCGCCTAACAGTGCCCCCCATCAGTGGCCATCAGTGCCGCCTTATCTGTCCCCAACAGTGCCGCCTTATCTGTCCCCATCAGTGCCGCCTTATCTGTCCCCATCAGTGCCACCTTATCTGTCCCCATCAGTGCCGCCTTATCTGTCCCTATCAGTGCCACCTTATCTGTCCCCATCAGTGCCTCAGTGTCGCCTTATCTGTCCCCATCAGTGCCGCCTTATCTGTCCCCATCAGTGCCACCTTATCTGTCCCCATCAGGGCCACCTTATCTGTCCCCATCAGTGCCTCAGTGCCGCCTTATCTGTCCCCATCAGTGCCACCTTATCTGTCCCCATCAGTGCCTCAGTGCTGCCTTATCTGTCCCCATCAGTGCCTCAGTGCCGCCTTATCTGTCCCTATCAGTGCCACCTTATCTGTCCCCATCAGTGCCACCTTATCTGTGTCTATCAGTGCCGCCTTATCAGTGCCCACCAGTGAAGCCTATCAGTGCCCACCAATGCTGCCTATCCGTGCCCACCAGTGCTGCCTCATCAGCGCATATCAATGAAGGAGAAAAATGACCGTTTGCAAAATTTTATAACAAACTATGAGACATGAATGTTTTTTTTTTTCAAAATTTTCCATGTTTTTTTGTTTGTTTATCAAAAAATAAAAACAGCAGAGGTGATCAAATACCATCAAAAGAATGTAGGGGAAAAAATTATAAAAAATGTCATTTGGGTGCAGTGTAGCATGATCGCGTAATTGTCATTCAAAGTGCGACAGCGCTGAAAGCTGAAAATTGGTCTGGGTAGAAGGGGGGTTTAAGTGCCCGGTAAGGAAGTGGTTAAATATCCCCCAATTAAAAAAACAAAACAAATTTCTCCTCAGTTTAGGCCGATACGTATTCCTTCTACATATTTTTGGTAGAAAAAAAAAACGCAATAAGCGTTTATTTGATTGGTTTGCGCAAAAGTTATCTAGTAGATTCAGGCAGAGTTAGGAGGCCCTTATCAGTAGAATCTACGCCGACTTATGTTTAAGCGTATGCTCAAACAGAGATACGCTTACACAAATCTAAGGACACGATGGCTTGCGCCGTCCTATCTTAGATTGCAATATTTTGGATGGCCGCTAGGTGGCGCTTCCATTGCGGTCGGCGTAGAATATGTAAATGAGGAGGATACGCCGATTCAAGAAAGTACGCGCCCGGCCGACGCAGTACTTTTACGCCGTTTACGTAAGAGATAGGCCGCGTAAAGTTAGAGTGCTAGGCTCTATTGGAATAGTAATGTCAAGTATGGCCGCCGTACCCGCTTCGAAATTCGAAATTTTACGTCGTTTGCGTAAGTTGTCTGTGAATCGGGATTTACGTCGTTTACGTCCACATCAAAATCAATAGGCCCGTGCGGGCGTACTTAGCCGCAACGCACACTGGGAAATGTAGGCGCCCGGCGCATGCGCAGTAACAAAAAAACGTAAAAAACGTAAGGTCAAGCCTGATTAGCATTAAACACGCCCCCCCTTCCACACATTTGAATTTGGCGCCCTTACGCCCGCACGCTTTAGGGCTACGCCGCCGTATATTAGCAGGCAAGTACATTGTGAATCATGTACTTGCCTAGCTAACTTACGGCGGCGTAGCCTAAACACGCTAAGCTACGCCGCCGCAAGTTTTGCACGGATGTACCTGAATCTACCTAATAGTGCCTACAAACTATGGGAAAGATTTATGGCATTTTTTTTATTAATATTTTTTTTACTAGTAATGGCGGCAATCTGTGATTTTTAGAGGGACTGCGACATTACGGCGGACACATCGGACACTTTTGACCCTTTTTTGGGACCATTGTCATTTATACGGCGATCAGTGCTATAAAAAATGCACTGATTACTGTGTAAATGTCACTGGCAGGGAAGGGGTTAACCACTAGGGGGCGATCAAGAGGTTAAAGTGACACTAAAGGTTTGTGTTTTTTTTTTTTAACCACTTAAGACCCGACCAAAATGCAGCTAAAGGACCTTGCCCTTTTTGCGATCGGCACCTGCGTCGCTTTAACAGAAAATTGCGTGGTCGTGCGACGTGGCTCCCAAACAAAATTGGCGTCCTTTTTTTCCCACAAATAGAGCTTTCTTTTGGTGGTATTTGATCACCTCTGCGGTTTTTATTTTTTGCGCTATAAACAAAAATAGAGCGTCAATTTTGAAAAAAATTCAATGTTTTTTTACTTTTTGCTATAATAAATATCCCCCAAAAAGATATATAAAAAAACATTTTTCCCTCAGCTTTGGCCGATACGTATTCTTCTACCTATTTTTGGTAAAAAAAATCGCAATAAGCGTTTATCGCTTGGTTTGCGCAAAATGTATAGCGTTTACAAAATAGGGGATAGTTTTATTATTATTATTTTCTACTAATGGCGGCGATCAGCGATTTTTTCAGTGACTGCGGCATTATGGCAGACACTTCGGCCAATTTTGACACATTTTTGGGACCATTGTCATTTTCACAGCAAAAAATGCATTTAAATTGCGTTGTTTATTGTGAAAATGGCAGTTGCAGTTTGGGAGTTAACCACAGGGGGCGCTGTAGGAGTTAGGGTTCACCTAGTGTGTGTTTACAACTGTTGGGGGGTGTGGCTGTAGGACTGACGTCATCGATCGAGTCTCCCTATAAAAGGGATCACTCGATCGATGCAGCCGCCACAGTGAAGCACGGGGAAGCTGTGTTTACATACGGCTCTCCCCGTTCTTCAGCTCCGGGGGAGCGATCGCGAGGGGGCTGCTAGAAACGAATAGCCGCGCCCGTCTGTCCCGGGACGCTCCTAAAGCCACAGGAAACCGCCGCATGTACCGGGGGGGTCCCGATCGGACCCCCGACCGCGTCCTAGGCAGGGACGTACAGGTACGCCAATGTGCCTGTCAGTGCCATTCTGCCGACGTAAATGTACATGCTCGGTCCGGGAAGGGGTTAATCTACGTTACACGGCTGACAGTTACAAGCATGACTCCCAAAGACAGAGGTATGGTGGGACTTCTAGTTCTGCAGCAGCTTGAGGGCCACAGGTTGAGCACCACCATTATTGGTCACAAGGGGATCCCCGATTCATGTAGATACACATCTGCCAGTGGGAGACTGTTCCAGGAAGCTGACTGAGGTGACACCCTGTAAGGTAGGGTGACCAGACGTCCCCGGTTTTCTGGGGACAGTCCCCGGACTGATGACACTGTATCCAGCGCCAGTCTGCACCCGGATCTGTCCCCGGATTGCAAGGGCGGTGCCAGGTCCTGGGCTGGTGCTGAGGCAGAAGGGGGGGGGGGTTCCGCTTCGGGTGCCACACACTGGGGGGCTGTGTCAGCTTTAATTTAAATCGCCCGTGCCCGCCGTCTCACAAGTCCCATCTCCTGGTCCAATGCCGGGACATGTGCTGTCCACCATAGGTAGAAGCCGGTCCAGGAGGCGGGACTTGTGTGACGGCGGGCACCCAGCGATTCAAATAAAAGCTGACACAGCGGGCGTGACACTGGAACACCTACTGTCTCCTTAACCCCTAACCAGTAGGGGTACTACCCATATTTTACTCCCACAGTTGCTCCCTCTATCTATGGAATCCTCGGTCAAGATGGCTGCCCAAATCTTGTTGGATTCCAGCCTCCAGCAGTTCTCAACCCCTGTCCTCGGGACCCACTAAAAGGGCCGGGTTTGCAAGATAACTGTAATACATCACAGGGTGCTATAATTTGCCGCTCGGTGATTGCCGTATTCTAGTCTGCATCTCTCCAAGGTAATGCTTAAAATCTGGCCTGTTAGCGGGCCCCGAGGACAGGAGTTGAGAACCACTGAATTCTACAAGAATTACTGTCCTCCCCAAGATGGCTGCCTGAAGCCCCGAAACAGGAGACAATTAACTTCCAATTGCCTGCCAGTGTGAAGAAATAGCACAGTGACACCTTCAGTTTGGAGGCTGTACTGCAACCTCCCCCTATCAACGTGTTAGCATAGCCGACCTAATAGTCACACAACCTGCATTGCTCCCGACTTTTTGAGATGAGATGGGAGGGACACCTTCTAGCACAATATATAAATTACTTCTGTGGTCAGGTAATGCCACAGGGCGGGTCCGCCCATAGAGGGCGCTGGAGTGCCGCCCCCTCTGAGGGCTCCGCACCGCCACTGAAATAACATACATTCATGCATGCCTGCCGCTGGTCTATTGAGATGGCCGGACCTTGAGGCGCCCGATCAGAGCCAGCGCCGAGTTCAGCCCTCGTCTCACCGGATGCTTATCCTCGGAACGTACGGGGGTGTGCGTTCCTTGGATAAGACTGACGGCCGTCTCAGCAATCAGGTTCACCGATTTCTGGTTATCGGTAACTTGATTGGCTAAAGCGTCACCAAGGCGGGAGAAGACCATGGGGGGACGTGGAAGGAGAAAAGTAAGTGCATTTTACAGGGCCACAGTGGCATCAATGGGCACAGTGGCGACAAAGGGCACAGTGGCATCAATGGGCACAGTGGCGACAAAGGGCACAGTGGCGACCAAAGGGCACAGTGGCCAACAATTAAAGGGCACAGTGACATGCACAGTGGCAACAATGGGCACAGTGGTGACAATGGCACAGTGGGCAACAATTAAAGGGCACAGTGACATGCCACAGTTGCAACAATGGGCACAGTGGCTACAATTAAAGGGCACAGTGACATACACAGTGGCAACAATGGGCACAGTGGCTACAATAAAGGGCACAGTGACATGCACAGTGGCAACAATGGGCACAGTGGCTACAATTAAAGGGCACAGTGCACCATGCACAGTGGCAACAATGGGGCACAGTGGCTACAATTAAAGGGCACAGTGGTGACCAATTGAGGGACACAGTGGCTGCGTTTGATGCATGGCACAGTGGTGATAATTGATGGCACAATGGCTGCATTGATGGGCACAGTGGGGCTGCAAATTTTTTTTTTTTTTTCCGTTTGCGCCCCCCCAAAAATTTTGAGCACCAGCCGCCACTGGTTATGCAGATATTAAAGCGGGGGTTCACCCTATAAACCCAAAAAAAAAAAATGTTTTTTCTTCTACCATAAAATCAGGCATTGTTGCGCGAGCTACAGTATGCCTGTCCCGATTTTTTTATCCCCGCTACTCACCTTGTACTCGTACATCGAAGATACCGACTCCCCTCGGGGAATGGGCGATCCTATGAAGTCGGAGGATGATTGACGGCCGGCTCTGGCACGTCACGCTTCTCCGGAAATAGCCGAAATTGGCTTGGCTCTTCACGGCGCCTGCGCATAGCCTGTGCGCAGGCGCCGTGAAGAGCCGAGACCTACTCCGGCTGTCTTCGGGGAGAGTGACGTGCCAGGGCCGGCCGTCAATCATCCTCCCTCTCCATAGGCACGCCCATTCCCCGCGGGAGCCGAAATCTATAATGTACGAGTACACAGTGAGTCCGGGGGTAAAAAAATCGGGACAGGCATACTGTAGCTCGCGCTACAATGCCTGTCTCGATGGAAAAATCATGTCACTGAGGGTGAACTACCGCTTTAAGAATGTGAATGGAAAATATATAAATATGTATACACATGCATAGGTTGTCCTCTTCACAACCCGTGTACACGGCTGAGTGATGTCACGTCCAGCCTTGGATGTGACGCGTCTCAGGCTCAGCAGATAACAGATTCTCCTTGGGACTGAGTGACGCTGAAGGACAGAAGAAGAAAAAGTGACAAATCTCTAGGTTATCATAACAGAAATAGACATGGCGCCGGCTTCAATGGGGACTCACCACAACCCAATCCCAGGAGAACTCCGAATATCAATCAGATAGAAGAACATTACTGGAGGGAGCCGCGAGAAGAACGTACAGAACAGACCTTCACATTCAGTGCTGAGAGCCGACTCTGTGCGGCATGGAGGGGGGTCAGCACTGCAAAGAGCAAATGTCGATTAGTCCACACCTCCCATCCACACCATCCGGTCGGCACTGCCCCGTCGACACCTCCCCATCCGCACCTTCCCATCCGCACCTCCCCATCCGCACCTCCCCATCTGCACCGCCCCATCCGCACCTCCCCATCCACACCGCCCCATCCGCACCTCCCCATCCACACCGCCCCATCCGCACCTCCCCATCCGCACCTCCCCATCCGCACCTTCCCATCCGCACCGCCCCATCCGCACCTCCCCATCCGCACCTCCCCATCCACACTGCCCCATCCGCACCGTCCGCACCGCCCCATCCGCACCTCCCCATCCACACCTCCCCATCCACACCTCTCTATCCGCACCTCCCCGTCCGCACCTCCCCGTCCGCACCTCTCTATACGCACCTCTCTATACGCACCTCCCCATCCGCACCTCCCCATCCGCACCTCCCCATCCACACCTCCCCATCCGCACCTCCCCATCCGCACCGCCCCATCCACACGTACCTATCCGCACCGTCCCATCCGCATCTCCCCATCCGCACCGCCCCATCCGCACCTCCCCATCCGCACCTCTCTATACGCACCTCCCCATCCGCACCGCCCCATCCGCACCTCCCCATCCGCACCTCCCCATCCGCACCTCCCCATCCGCACCTCCCCATCCGCACCTCTCTATACGCACCTCCCCATCCGCACCGTCCCATCCGCATCTCCCCATCCGCACCTTCCCATCCGCGCTTCCCCATCCACACCTCCCCATCTGCACCGCAAAGCCAGATTGCCCGATCCACACTGCCCATCCGCACTGCCCCAACCGCACCTCCCCATCCGCACCTCCCCATCCACACCTCTCTATCCGCACCTCCCCGTCCGCACCTCCCCGTCCGCACCGCCCCATCCGCACCTCCCCATCCGCACCTCTCTATACGCACCTCCCCATCCGCACCGTCCCATCCGCATCTCCCCATCCGCACCTTCCCATCCGCACCTCCCCATCCACACCGCCCATCCGCGCTTCCCCATCCACACCTCTCTATACGCACCTCCCCATCCACACCTCTCTATCCGCACCTCCCCGTCCGCACCTCCCCGTCCGCACCGCCCCATCCGCACCTCCCCATCCGCACCTCTCTATACGCACCTCCCCATCCGCACCCCTCCATCCGCACCTCCCCATCCGCATCTCCCCATCCGCATCTCCCCATCCGCACCGCCCCATCCGCACCTCTCTATACGCACCTCCCCATCCGCACCGCCCCATCCGCACCTCCCCATCCGCACCTCCCCATCCGCACATCCGCACCGTCCCATCCGCATCTCCCCATCCGCACCTTCCCATCCGCACCTCCCCATCCACACCGCCCATCCGCGCTTCCCCATCCACACCTCCCCATCTGCACCGCAAAGCCAGATTGCCCCATCCACACTGCCCATTCGCACCGCCCCAACCACTCCTCCCCATCCGCACCTCCCCATCTGCACCGCCCCATCGCACCACCCATCCACACCTCCCCATCCGCACCACCCCATCCACACCTCCCCCCCATCCGCACCTCCCCCATCCGCACCTCCCCATCCGCACATCCGCACCGCCCCATCCGCATCTCCCCATCCGCACCGTCCCATCGCCACCTCCCCATCCACACCGCCCATCCGCGCTTCCCCGTCACACCTCCCCCATCTGCACCGCAAAGCCAGATTGCCCCATCCACACTGCCCCATTCGCACCGCCCCAACCACTCCTCCCCCTCCGCACCTCCCCATCTGCACCGCCCCATCCGCACCTCCCCATCCACACCTCCCCATCCGCACCTCCCCATCCGCACCTCCCCATCCGCACATCCGCACCGCCCCATCCGCATCTCCCCATCCGCACCGTCCCATCCGCACCTCCCCATCCACCCGCCCCATCCGCGCTTCCCCATCCACACCGCCCCACCCACACCTCCCCAGCCAGATTGCCCCATCCACACTGCCCATTCGCACCTCAGCAAAAGCTCCTCCCCATCCACACCTCCCCAGCCAGATCGCCCCAACCACACTGCCCATCCGCACCGCCCCAACCACTCCTCCCCATCCACACCGCCCCATCCACACCTCCCCATCTGCACCGCCCCATCCACACCTCCCCCTCGGCACTGCCCCATCCACACCTCCCCAGCCAGATTGCCCCATCCACACTGCCCATCCGCACCGCCCCAACCACTCCTCCCCATCCACACCGCTCCATCCACACCTCCCCATCTGCACCGCCCCATCCGCACCACCCCATCCACACCTCCCCATCCGCACCGCCCCATCCACACCTCCCAGATTGCCCCCATCCACACTGCCCATCCGCACCGCCCCAACTACTCCTCCCCAACCACACCTCCCCATCTGCACCGCCCCATCCAGCCAGATTGCCCCATCCACACTGCTCATTCGCACCACCCCCTCAGCTCCTCCCCATCCACACCGCCCCATCCACACCGCCCCAACCACACCGCCCCATCCACACCTCCCCATCCGCACCGCCCCATCCACACCTCCCCAGCCAGATTGCCCCATCCACACTGCCCATCCGCACTGCCCCAACCGCTCCTCCCCAGCCAGATCTCCCCATCCGCACTGCCCCAACCACACCTCCCCATCTGCACCCCCCTTCCGCACTCCCCATCCACAGCACCCCATCCATACCGTTCATCCACATCTCCCCATCCATACTGCCCATCCACACCCTAGCCAGATTACCCCATCCACACCTCCCCAACTGCACCTCCCCATCCCATCCGGACCTCCCCATTCGCTCCTCCCCATCTGCACCACCCCATCCGCACCTCCCCATCCACATCCCCCAATCTACACTGCCCCATCCACACCTCCCCATCCATACCGCCCATCCACACCTCCCCATCCACACCTACCCAACCACACTGCCCCATCCACACCTCCCCATCCGCACCTCCCCAGCCAGATTGCCCCATCCACACTGCTCATTCGCACCGCCCCCCTCAGCTCCTCCCCATCCGCACTGCCCCAACCACACCTCCCCATCTGCACCCCCCTTCCGCACTCCCCATCCACAGCACCCCATCCATACCGTCCATCCACATCTCCCCATCCATACTGCCCATCCACACCCTAGCCAGATTACCCTATCCACACCTCCCCCTCTGCACCTCCCCATCCCATCCGGACCTCCCCATTCGCTCCTCCCCAACTGCACCACCCCATCCGCACCTCCCCATCCGCACCACCCCATCCCCCAATCTACACTGCCCCATCCACACCTCCCCATCCATACCGCCCATCCACATCCACACCTCCCCATCCACACCTCCCCAACCACACCGCCCCATCCACACCTCCCCATCCACACCTCCCCATCCGCACCTCCCCAGCCAGATTGCCCCATCCACACTGCCCATCCGCACTGCCCCAACCGCTCCTCCCCAGCCAGATCGCCCCATCCACACTTCCCCATCCGCACCACCCCATCCACACCTCCCCATCTGCACCGCCCCGTCCACACCTCCCAAGCCAGATTGCCCCATCCACACTGCTCATTCGCACCGCCCCCTCAGCTCCTCCCCATCCACACCTCCCCAGCCAGATCGCCCCATCCGCACTGCCCCAACCACACCTCCCCATCTGCACCCCCCTTCCGCACTCCCCATCTACAGCACCCCATCCATACCGTCCATCCACATCTCCCCATCCATACTGCCCATCCACACCCTAGCCAGATTACCCCATCCACACCTCCCCCTCTGCACCTCCCCAACTGCACCTCCCCATCCATCCGGACCTCCCCATTCGCTCCTCCCCATCTGCACCACCCCATCCGCACCTCCCCATCCGCACCACGCCATCCACATCCCCCAATCTACACTGCCCCATCCACACCTCCCCATCCATACCGCCCATCCACACCTCCCCAGCCAGATCACCCCATCCACACCTCCCCATCCACACCACCTGATCCGCACCTTCCAATCCGTACCTCCCCATCCACACCTCCCCATACACAGCTCCCCATCCACACCTCCCCAGCCAGATCGCCCATCCACATCCACACCTCCCCATCCACGCGATCGTTAGCGCGAGAGCAATAATTCTAGCCCTAGACCTCCTCTGTGACTCAAAGCATGCAACCTGTAGAATTTTTTAAACGTCGCCTATGATGATTTTTAAGGGTAAATGTTTGTCGCCATTACTCGGCGTAACATTATCATCGGGATTCCGGCTCTTCTCGGATCATCGGGATCTCGGCTCTTCTCGGATCATCGGGATCTCGACACAGTCTAACCTCCTGATACCCAATGTACAGCCTGAGGACCACACGGGGTTCTTCAATACTTACCATGTGGCCCTCGGGTCCCCAGGAACCAGTAGTGGGAGTGGAACCATTGATATGTAATGTATAATAATAAATTATTCTGAATAATAAAATATCTCCAGTCCATTCCTGGAAGTCCCAGCTATGAGGGATGCCAGGCAGCAGACGGGGAGGCGGGCACGAAGGACCCCGCATGCCAGGTGAACATTGTCCTTCAGGGACACAAGGCTGGAGGAATGTGAGGAGTGGGCGGAGGATGGGAGACAATTGTGGGTGGTGACACCCCGGGGGGGGGGGGTTATATGAGCTCTGAGTTCTTCAGAAGACACTCATTGCTCCTCCAACCTTCACTGGAGTCCTCATCCAACCTCAGCAAACCCTTGGGATCCACCTGCCACCATGACTGCCAGCTCGCTCTCGGGGGTCTCCTGTCTGGTGACGGGGGCCAGCGGCTTCGTCGGGCGCAGGATTGTCCAGATGTTGCTGGAGGAAGAGCCGGAACTGGAGGAACTCCGGGTCATGGACAAGAACTTGAGTGAGGACCTCCTGAAGACCTGCCAGAGTGAGTGAGCTTCCTGGAAATGGGGGGGGGTAGAGAGGTCTCACTAGGGACATTCGCGCTCTCGTTTTGTCCTGGTGACCACCAACACAAAAAAAAAAGCTGAAAATTCAACACTTTGAGTTGTCACCAGAACAGGAATAGAGAGGAAACCTTCTAAAGGGGACACCTTCTTTTTTTTTTTTGGTGACACCTGTATAAAGGGATTTCCCAATTTAATTGAAGAGGAGGTCTCTCTCCACAATAAAACACAGACAGCAATGCAAAATAAAAAATGACGGGGGTTTTATCTCCTCAATACTCCATCCAACCCCCCCCCCCATGGAGCAGAGGTTTATGTGTGTGTGTGTTTTTTTATTTGGACTGATTTATTTGCCAATAACTTTACCTAAAAGTAATACATACTATTATTTTTTGTATTTATTTATATATATATTTTTTTTTTTGGGGGGGGGGGGGGGCGCTACTAGGCTTCCATTTAGCTATTGATTCTACAAATCTTATATTTTTTATATGGAATCTATAACTAAACCTTCTTCCTTTTTTATTTTATTTTTTATCTGTTTTTTTTAAAACTTTTTTTATTTATTTTTTGTATTAGTTTTTACAAACGTTATATATATAATATTTTTGAGGGCTGTGTGTATGTGTGGATATATATATATATATATATATATATATATATATATATATATATATATATATATATTAAAAACATATATATTTTTTTATATAGAAAATTAATTAGACCCCCCCCCCAAAAAAAATATATATAATTTATTTTTTTATCTGTTTTTTTTTTTATTTATTTTTTAGTATTAGTTTTTACAAACTTTTTTTTTTATATAATTTTATAATTTAATATAATTTATATAATATTTTTGAGGGCTGTATATGTGTGTATGTGTGTATATATATATATATATACATTTTGTTTTTATAGAAAATTAATTAGACCCCCCCCCCCAAAAAAAAAATATAATTTATTTGTTTTTTTATCTGTTTTTTTAAAAAAAACTTTTTTATTTATTTTTTAGTATTAGTTTTTACAGACTTTTTTTTTTTTTTTATATAATTTTATAATTTTAATATAATTGATATAATATTTTTGAGGGCTGTGTGTGTATATATATATATATATATATATATATATATATATATATATTATATAAAAACTTTTTTTTTTTTTATAGAAAAGTTATTAGAACCCTCCCCCCCCCTCCCAAAAAAAAAATATATATATTTTTTTTTATAGAAAAATAATTGACCAATGTACCTGGAAGTGAGGAGGATTTAATCACTTGCAGGTCCAGAGCGGTAATCCCCTGTAGCTGAGGAAGTGGCTAATCTGTGCTTGATCAGCTGCAGTAGAGGGGAGGGAATTGGGGGTTTAACCACTTAAGCCCCGGACCATTATGCAGGTAAAGGACCTGGCCAGTTTTTGTGATTCGGCACTGCGTCGCTTGACAATTGCGCGGTCGTGCGACGTGGCTCCCAAACAAAACTGGCGTCCTTTTTTTCCCCTCAAATAGAGATTTCTTTTGGTGGTATTTGATCACCTCTGCGTTTTTTATTTTTTGCGCTATAAACAAAAATAGAGCGACAATTTTGAAAAAAAAAACAATATTTTTTACTTTTTGCTATAATAAATATCCCCAAAAAATATATAAAAAAAAATTTCCTCAGTTTAGGCCGATACGTACTCTTCTACGTATTTTTGGTAAAAAAAAATCGCAATAAGCGTTTATCGATTGGTTTGCGCAAAATGTATAGCGTTTACAAAATAGGAGATAGTTTTATTGCATTTTTATTATTTTTTTATTTTATTTATTTACTACTAATGGCGGTGATCAGCTTTTTTTTTTTTTTTTTTCCGGTACTGCGACATTATGGCGGACACATCAGTCAATTTTGACACATTTTTGGGACCATTGTCATTTTCACAGCAAAAAGTGCATTTAAATTGCATTGTTTACTGTGAAAATGACAATTGCAGTTTGGGAGTTAACCACAGGGGGCGCTGAAGGGGTTAAGTGTGACCTCATCTGTGTTTCTAACTGTAGGGGGGCTGGACGTGTGACGTCATTGATCGCCTTTCCCTATATCAGGGAAAAGACGATCAGTGACAGCGCCACAGTGAAGAACGGGGAAGGGGTGTTTACACACAGCTCTCCTCGTTCTCCAGCTCCGGGGACCGATCGCGGAACACCGGCGGCGATCGGGCCCCGCGGTCACGGAGCTTCGGACTGGGTTGCGGGAGCGCGCCCCACGGCTGGGCACTTAAAGAGGACGTACATGTATGTGCTTGTGCCCAGCCGTGCCATTCTGCCGACGTAAATGTGCAGGAGGCGGTCCTTAAGTGGTTAATAGACACCTGATGTCTCCATAAAGAGGACCTGTGACCCGCCGCTTACTATCACATAGAGAACTTTTTAGCCTCCTTGTAATGGCAATAAAGTTACCACTTGCCTATTTCTATCTCATGTGACAACCCTGAAGAAATTACACTTTGTATCTACAATGTTGTGTAGTGAACGTACAGCTTGTATAACAAATAACTCAACACACAGCCATTAATGTCTAAACCGCTGGCAACAAAAGTGAGTACACCCCTAAGTGAAAATTTCCAAATTGGGCCCAAAGTGTCAATATTTTGTGTGGCCGCCATTATTTTTAACCCTCTTGGGCATGGAGGTCACCAGAGCTTCACAGGTTGTCACCGGAGTCCTCTTCCCCTCCCCCATGATGACATCACAGAGCTGGTGGATGTTGGAGACCTTGCACTCCTCCACCTTCCGTATGAGGATCCCCCACAGATGATCAATAGGGTTTAGGTCTGGAGACATGCTTGGCCAGTCCATCACCTTTACCCTCAGCTTCTTTAGCAAGGCAGTGGTGGTCTTGGAGGTGTGTTTGGGGTGGTTATCATGTTGGAATACTACCCTGCGGCCCAGTCTCTGAAGGGAGGGGATCATGCTCTGCTTCAGTATGTCACAGTACATGTTGGCATTCATGGTTCCCTCAATGATCTGTAGCCCCCCAGTGCCGGCAGCACTCATGCAGCCCCAGACCATGACCCTCCCCCCACCATGCCTGACTGTAGACAAGACACACTTGTCTTTGTACTCCCCACCTGGCCCCTCCCCCCACACACGCCTGACACCATCTGACACCAAATACCTTTATCTTGGTCTCATCAGACCACAGGACACGGTTCCAGTAATCCATGTCCTTAGTCTGCTTGTCTTCAGCAAACTGTTTGCGGAATTTCTTGTGCATCATCTTTAGAAGAGGCTTCCTTCTGGGACGACAGCCATGCAGACCAATTTGATGCAGTGTGCGGCGTATGGTCTGAGCACTGACACGCTGACCCCTCCCCCACCCCTTCACCCTCTGCAGCAATGCTGGCAGCACTCATACGTCTATTTCCCAAAGACAACCTCTGGATATGATGCTGAGCACGTGACCTCAACTCCTTTGGTGGACCATGGCGAGGCGGGGGGGAGGGGAACCCGTCCTGTTATACCGCTGGATGGTCCCGGCCACCGGGCTGCAGATCAGTTTCGGGGTCTTGGCGATCTTCTTATATCCTCGGCCATCTTTATGTAGAGACACAATTCTTTATATCAGATCCTCAGAGAGATCTTTGCCATGAGGGGCCATGTTGTCCTTCCAGTGACCAGTATGAGAGAGTGAGAGCGATAACACCAAATTTATCACACCTGAGACCTTGTAACACTAACGAGTCACATGACACCGGGGGAGGGGAAAATGCTAATTGGGTCCAATTTGGACATTTTCACTTAGGGGGTGTACTCACTTTTGTTGCCAGCGGTTTAGACATGAATGGCTGTGTGTTGAGTTATTTGTTATACAAGCTGTACACTCACTACACAACATTGTAGATGCAAAGTGTCATTTCTTCAGTGTTGTCACATGAAAAGATACAAGAAAATATTTACAGAAATGTGAGATTCTGTAGATATAGATGTAACATACATAGCAATAATTATTTATTTGTATTATTAAAAAAACAAATAACAAAAACAACATAATAAATGTAATATAAATAAAAATACTAATCTAAAAAATAAAGATAGTAATAATAATAAAAACCATATATTAAATATAATATTAATAAATAACATTATTATTAATACTAATAAATTAATAATTATTTCTAATAATAATACATTATTAATAATAATAATAAATAATTATGATATTATAACAACATTTATATTATTGTTATTATTATAAATGTACACTTGTATACAAGCTGCACACTCACTACACAACATTGTAGATACAAAGGGCCAGATCCAGAAAGAACTACATTGGCGCAGCGTATCAGAGATACACTACGCCGCCGTACCTTACCTGGCGCATTTTCGAATCCTCAGCGAGTTCGCGCCGTAAGTTACGGCGGCGTATTTCAAATTGGGCGGGTTTCATTTAAATGAAGCGCGTCCCCGCGCCAAATGAAATGCGCATGCGTCGTTCCTAAATTTTCCGCCGTGCATTGCGCTAAATGACATCGCAACAACGTCATTTTTTGAACTTAGACGTGAGTTACGTCCATTCCTATTCACGGACGACTTGCGCAAAAAAAAAAAAAATTAAAATTTCGACGCGGGAACGACGGCCATACTTAACAGTCTATCTATACGCCGCAAAAAAGCAGCTTTAACTATACGCCGGAAAAAGCCGACTAGAGACGACGTTAGAAAATGCGACGGCCGCGCGTACGTTCGTGGATCGCTATTTTTGCATACCTGACGCGGAAAACGACGCGGACGCCAAAGTATTGCACCTACGATCCGAAGACGTACGCCTGTCGGATGTAACCCAGAGGATTCAAAACAACGATATGACGCGGGAAATTTGAAAGTACGCCGGCGTATCAGTAGATACGCCGGCGTACTTCGTCTGTGGATCTGCCCCATAGTGTCATTTCTTCAGTGTTGTCACATGAAAAGATACAAGAAAATATTTACATAGATGTGAGTGGTGTACTTACTTTTGGGAGATACTATGTGTGTGTGTGTGTGTGTGTGTGTGTATATATATATATATATATATATATATATATATATATATATATATATATATATTTGTAGCTTGCAACGCCCACCATTTTATTCTCCAGGGCCTCTGCCTAAAACCTATATTTTACAGCAATTATTCGGCATTTAAAGACACGTGAACGGGTTTCTCTTGTGATTTCTTCCTCAGGGTTCCAGGACAGGACGACGGTGAAGACGCTGCAAGGTGACATCCGAGACACCGACTTCCTGCACCGGTGCTGCCAGGGGGTCAGCCTGGTCATCCACGCCGCGGCCATTATCGACACGGTGGGCAAAGTGAGAAAAGACGTCGTCATGTCCATCAATGTGACCGGTGAGATTATAAAGCGACAACATCATCCAAATAGTAAAAGGGAACTCTGACCAAAAAAAAAAAAAGAGAAGCTCCTCCTACCGTAACGAGCGCCTCCCTGTAAAATGGTTTTGTATTCTGGTTGATTTCCCCCCCCCCCCCTTTGTTTTATTTATTTTTTAAATAAATAAATACATTTTTTTTTTTTTTATATTTCTTTTTTTTAAATTAAATAAATAAATTAAATTATATATATATATATATATATAATATAATTTTTTTTTTTAAATAAATAAATAAAAACAAAATGTATTTTATTTATTTAAAAAATAATAAATAAAAAAATAATAAAAAAAAAGGGGGGGGGGTAAATCAACCAGAACACAAAACCATTTTACAGGGAGGAGCTCTTTACGGTAGGAGGAGCTTCTCTTTTATATATATATATAATCTCATACAAAGTAACACTGGGGTAGATTCAGCAAGCAATTGCGTAATTGCTAAGTAGCGCCGGCGTATCTACTTTCTGTATTCAGGAACCTCGATACGCCGACTGCAGCCTAAGAAATGACTGGCATAAGGCTCTTATGCCGTCGTATCGTAGGCTGCATTCTTACGATGGCCGCTAGGTGGCGTTCCCGTAGTGGTCAGCGTAGAGTATGCAAATTGCATACTAACGCCGATTCACAACCGTACGCGCGCCCGGCGTTCGCATTTTACGTCGTTTGCGTTCGTCGGTTTCTGCGTAAGGCTGCTCTTGCTATTAGCAGGGGCAGCCAATGCTAAGTATACCCGTCGTTCCCGCGTCGCGATGTTTGAAAATTACGTCGTTTGCGTAAATGAATCGTGAATGGCGCTGGACGCCATTCACGTTCACTTTGAAGCAAATGACGTCCTTGCGACGTCATTTACCGCAATGCACGTCGGGAAATTTTAGGAACGGCACATGCGCGGTACGTTCGCCGCGGGAACGCGCCTAATTTAAATGATCCGCGCCCCCTACGGGATCATTTAAACTACGCGGGCTTACGCCGGCCCCTTATACGCTACGCCTCCGCAACTTTGTGAATCAAGCACTTGCCAGTAAAACTTGCAGAGGCGTAACGTAAATTTCTTAGGGGCGCGCAAAACTGCGTTGGCGTAACATATCTGAATCTACCCCATTGTTTATAAACCTTGTTCAGACAGGAAATGGAGAGATACAAAGTAACATTGTTTATAAACATTGATCAGACAGGAAATGGAGAGATACAAAGTAACATTGTTTATAAACATTGATCCGTGAGGAGATAGAGTTCCATTGCAATGGAACTGTTCTATCTCCTCAATGTTACTTTGTATCTTTCCGTCTCCTGTCTGAACAATGTTTTAAAGTAATTTTCTTGCCCAATTTTTTTTTTTTTTTTTTTTTTTTAACAAATACAGTGGAACCTCGGATTCCGAGCATAATCAGTTCCAGGAGAACGCTCGTAATCCAAAGCACTCGCATATCAAAGCGAGTTCCCCCATAGAAGTCAATGGAAACGAAGATAATTTGTTCCGCATTGACTTGTATGGCATGCAATACCGTATGTGGCCAGGGGTGGGGGGGGGGGGCGCCGGAGAGCCTCAAATACCCGTTGACATCTCGGCTGATCTAGGAAACCCTCGGAAAGGTTCGGGAACACTCAGATGGAGTATTTTCGAACGGCTCCGTACCGTTCCGAGTGTCACCAGCGCCCCCCCCCGCACCTCTGGCCAAATGCGGTACTGCACACCCAATTAGCTTGAATTCTGCTTGTTTTTGCGAGACAACTCTCGCAAACCGAGTCCAGAATAAAAAATAAAAAAAAAGTTGCTCGCTAACCAAGGTTCCAAGTCTCAGAATTGGGCCGGTAAGTAATGGGAAGCATTTGCCGTTCGCTCGTTTGGTTTCCCTTTTTTGGGTTGGAATTGGCCTTTAATGCTTGGCGCTTGGTTTTGCAGGGACGGAGCAGCTGTTGGAGGCGTGCCTACAGAACAACGTGCCGTACTTCATCTTCACCAGCAGTATAGAGGTCTGCGGACCAAACCCCCAAGGGGACCCCATTGTTAATGGCACAGAGGAGACGGCGTATGCCAGTAAGCCGGGCTTCTGCTACGGAGAGAGCAAGAGCTTGGCGGAAAAGAAGGTCTTGGAGGCCAACGGTCAGGAGCTCCAGAATGGGGGAACTCTGACCACCTGTTCTCTCCGTCCCGTATACGTCTTCGGTGAAGGGTCTCAGTTCCTCCAAATTCATTTGGACCAAGCTCTACTGAACGGCGACGTCTTCCATAGGACCTCCAGGAAAGAGGCCTTGGTCAACCCGGTGTACGTCGGTAACGTTGCCTGGGCCCACCTATTGGCGGCTCGGGCCATGAAGGACCCGGAAGGAACCAAGAAGATAGCCGGGAACTTCTACTTCCTTACCGATGACACCCCCCACATGAGCTACTCGGACCTGAACCACGCTCTGGGCAAGGAGCTGGGCCTAAGGGTGGAGAGGAAATTGGCCATGCCCCTCCCCGTCCTCTATATCGTGGCTTCCTTAATGGAGATGGTCGGCTTTGTTCTTCGGCCGTTTGTAAGGTTCGTGCCGCCCTTTACCAGGCACCTGCTGACAATCCTGAACACCCCCTTCACCTTCACGTACAGGAAGCTGCAGAGCGACGCGGGGTACAAGCCGCGATACAGCTGGGAGGAGGCCAGGCAGGTGACAAGTGATTGGATGGCGTCGGTGATACCCCAACGTAGGGAGCTCCTCAGAAAGAAAAAATAAGAATTTGGGGACAACCCCAGCCTAAAAAATTCGGCCTAGTTTTGGATACAGTGGAAGGGTTGTAGCGCTGGTGGTCCCTTTACCGCTTCAAGGTCACAACGGCTTTGAAGTGGTTTACGGCCGACGGTATCAGTCAACGACCCCGGTATCACTTTTTTCTTTCAGTCAACGGTTGGCTTTTTCATGAAAGCGTTCTGAGCGGCTCATGAGCTGCTGGAACGCTTTCAGAAGGGGACTTCCACCCCCCCCACCCCCGCCGCTCAACGGTGTTTTCTCGGGCTTGCCGTTTTTTTTACCGATAAATGATCCAACAGTGCGGCCGAGTGGTCTCAGAAGTGATTAAAGACTAGATCGTCTTTGATTGCCTCTATGGCCTTGGAGGACCAGAGTCCAGGGTGGAATTCTTTTGCTTTAAAAAAATAAATAAAAATTGATATAATGCTTAAAAAAATTAAAATAAAGGCCTTCTTTACATACCGGAAGTGGCGTCATGACGTCGCTCCAGTCCTCCTAGGCCATAGAGATGAGCGGAGGTCATCTTTCCTCTGCTCATCTCTGTGACCAGCCGCCGCAGGTTACCAGTTTAGAGTTACAGAGGAGGTCTAGCACTAGAAAATTATCGCTCTCGCTCCAACATTCGTGGCGATACCTCACATGTGTGGTGTGACCACCGTTTACACATGCGTACGCGACTTGCGTATGTGTACGCTTCTGAGCACGGATTGAGGGTGGCACTTTAAAAAAAAAAAAAAAATTATATTTTTATTTTTTACACTGTCCCTTTTTAATTCATTTTTTTTTTTTGCCACTTTAATTCCCATTACAATGGGGTGGATTCAGTAAGCAATTGCGTCTGCGTAACCATAGTTACGCAGCGTAATTGCTTAGTTTGCGCCGGCGTAACGACTTTTCTGTATTCAGAAAGCTCGTTACGCGACTGTAGCCTAAGATATGACTGGCATAAGGCTCTTATGCCGTCGTATCGTAGGCTGCATTCTTACGATGGCCGCTAGGTGGCGTTCCCGTAGTGGTCAGCGTAGAGTATGCAAATTGCATACTAACGCCGATTCACAACCCTACGCGGGCCCTGCGTACGCAGTTTACGTCGTTTGCATTCGTCGGTTTCTGCGTAAGGCTGCCCCTGCTATTAGCAGGGGCAGCCAATGCTACGTATACCCGTCGTTCCCGCGTCGCGTTTTTGAAAAATTACGTCGTTTGCGTAAGTGAATGGCGCTGGACGCCATTTACGTTCACGTTAAAGCAAATGACGTCCTTGCGACGTCATTTGCCGCAATGCACGTCGGGAAAGTTTCCCGACGGAGCATGCGCACTACGTTCGGCGCGGGAACGCGCCTAATTTAAATGATCCACGCCCCCTATGGGATCATTTAAATTACGCACGCTTACGCCAGGCAGTTTTCAGGAGCGCACACGCAAATTACGGAGCTACTGCTCCTTGAATCAAGCATAGCGCAGGTAATTTACGGAGGCGCAGTGTTAAAACGGTACGTTGCGCCTCCGTAAGAAATGCGCAAATCTACCCCAGTGTTCAAATAATACATATGAGCTATCGCCGCAAACGTCAGAGCGAGAGCAATAATTCTAGCACTAGACCTCCTCTGTAACTCTAAACTGTAGAAAATGTTAAAGTGGAGATTTTTTTTAAGTATTGTAGTCTGTTGCCATTCCACGAGCCTGCGCAATTTTTCAAGCGCGGGTATCTCATCTTTCACATTATACAAAAAAAATTGGGGTATATATTGTGTTTTTCATTAATCATTAAAATTAATTTTTTACAATAAAAAATTGCGTGTGACATAAACTTGCAACGATCGCCATTTTATTCTCTAAGGTCTCTGCTAATAAAAAAAATGTATAATGTTTGTGGGTTCTGAGTAATTTTCTAGCAAAAAAAAAATACTAATTAACAAAAAGTGCCAGAAAAGGCCTGGTCTTCAGGTGGGGGACGTGATTGGAAATCTTTCCAAAAGGAGTAAAAAATAATAATATTTTTAGTGTATTAGAAAAGATTTACAAGATGGGGACAAATGAAAGCTGTAATGTTCCCGCCCGTGTTAACCAAGCGGCGGCACGGCAGCATGTAGGTAAGGGGGACATGGCTTCATATATGGGGGGGGAACATGGCTGCATATGTGGGGGGACATGGCTGCATTTGGGGACACATTTAAAAAAAAAGTATCGGTATTCGGTATCGGCGAGGACTTGAATATATTTCCGCATTGAATATGCAAATGAGCTAGATACGCCGATTCACGAACGTACTTGCGCCCGGCGTATTAAAATACGCTGTTTACGTAAGGCGTCCGACTGGCATAACTTTACCCCTCATAAAGCAGGGGTAAGTCATGTTAAGGTATGGACGTCGGAACAGCGTCGTATTTTACGTCGTTTGCGTAAGTCGTCCGTGAATGGGGCTGGGCGTAGGTTACGTTCACGTCGACTAAGCATTGAGCCGGCGTAAGTTAGGGAGAAAATTTGACGTGATACTGCGCATGCGCCGTTCGTTAGGTGCGTCGTTTACGTGGGGGTCACGATTCATTTCCATACAACACGCCCTATACCAGCCTACTTTGAATTAGGCGGGCTTAGGCCGGCCCATTTTCGCTACGCCGACGTAACTTAGGGCGCAAGTTCTTTCTGAATACGGTACTCGCCTCTCTAAGTTACGGCGGCGTAGCGTATCTGGGATACGCTACGCCCGCACAAAGATACGCCCTCCTATGTGAATCTGGGCCTGAGGCTCTAATTGGCTTAAAAAAAAGGGGTGGGCTCGGGGCACAGAGCAATGCGCCCCGAGCTCCACCTACTTGTGTGGCATTAGCAAATGAATATTCGTTATTATCTTCCTGCTTCTCCTCCCGGGCCAATCAGAAAACGAGTCCTGAGACCCTATTCGCCGAGAGGAGAAGGGACCAGACAGTAAGTGACCGTATTGGCCGGTACCGGGAGAGGATGTACGGGGGGGGGGGGGGGATCAGGGAGACGGCCGTCCTCATCAGAGCGATCTCTCAGTGCTCTGCATCGCCGCCAACACACAAGCCGGAGCCTGAATACCACCCACTTTGCCTAGTCTGAGACGTTATCAGTCTGCTGCAGGCAGGAGGGAGCATTTCCTCAGTCAAAGTGATCTCCAGTGTAAACCTCGGTGAAAGGCTGCAGCAGGGGCTGATCTGTGTCAGTCATTTGTGAGCACAGCCAAGAACTGCACAGAAACCAGGATTTACAATGTATGACTGTCATCTCAGCATCTCGCTGCAGGAAATAGATTGTGACCCTGGATGATGCCTCAACAAAGGTGGTGCTGTCCTTCCGCCCATCCTACCTCCAGCACAGACTCCGCCCATCCTACCTCCATCACAGACTCCTCCCATCCTACCTCCATCACAGACTCCTCCCATCCTATCTCCATCACAGACTCCTCCCATCCTACCTCCATCACATACTCCTCCCATCCTACCTCCATCACATACTCCTCCCATCCTACCTCCATCACATACTCCTCCCATCCTACCTCCATCACAGACTCCTCCCATCCTACCTCCATCACATACTCCTCCCATCCTACCTCCATCGCAGACTCCTCCCATCCTACCTCCATCACATACTCCGCCCATTCTGCACATTCCCTGCCCATCCTACCTCCATCACATACTCCACCCATCCTACCCTGGCACATTCTCCGCCCATCCTACCTCCATCACATACTCCTCCCATCCTACCTCCATCACATACTCCACCCATCCTACCCTGGCACATTCTCCGCCCATCCTACCTCCATCACATACTCCTCCCATCCTACCTCCATCACAGACTCCTCCCATCCTACCTCCATCACAGACTCCTCCCATCCTACCTCCATCACAGACTCCTCCCATCCTACCCTGGCACATTCTCCGCCCATCCTACCTCCATCACAGACTCCTCCCATCCTACCTCCATCGCAGACTCCTCCCATCCTACCTCCATCACATACTCCTCCCATCCTACCTCCATCGCAGACTCCTCCCATTCTACCTCCATCACAGACTCCTCCCATCCTACCTCCATCGCAGACTCCTCCCATCCTACCTCCATCACAGACTCCTCCCATCCTACCTCCATCACAGACTCCTCCCATCCTACCTCCATCGCAGACTCCTCCCATCCTACCTCCATCACATACTCCTCCCATCCTACCTCCATCGCAGACTCCTCCCATTCTACCTCCATCACAGACTCCTCCCATCCTACCTCCATCGCAGACTCCTCCCATCCTACCTCCATCACATACTCCACCCATCCTACCTCCATCACATACTCCTCCCATCCTACCTCCATCACATACTCCTCCCATCCTACCTCCATCACATACTCCTCCCATCCTACCTCCATCACATACTCCTCCTATCCTACCTCCATCACAGACTCCTCCCATCCTACCTCCATCACAGACTCCTCCCATCCTACCTCCATCACATACTCCTCCCATCCTACCTCCATCACAGACTCCTCCCATCCTACCTCCATCGCAGACTCCTCCCATCCTGCCTCCATCACACACTCCTCCCATCCTACCTCCATCGCATACTCCTCCCATCCTACCTCCATCACATACTCCTCCCATCCTACCTCCATCGCAGACGCCTCCCATTCTACCTCCATCACAGACTCCTCCCATCCTACCTCCATCGCAGACTCCTCCCATCCTACCTCCATCAGATACTCCACCCATCCTACCTCCATCGCAGACTCCTCCCATCCTACCTCCATCACAGACTCCTCCCATCCTATCTCCATCACAGACTCCACCCATCCTACCTCCATCGCAGACTCCTCCCATCCTACCTCCATCGCAGACTCCTCCCATCCTACCTCCATCGCAGACTCTTCCCATCCTATCTCCGACACATACTCCACCCATCCTACCTCCATCACATACTCCACCCATCCTACCTCCATCACATACTCCACCGATCCTACCTCCATCACATACTCCACCCATCCTACCTCCATCACATACTCCTCCTATCCTACCTCCATCACAGACTCCTCCCATCCTACCTCCATCGCAGACTCCTCCCATCCTACCTCCATCACAGACTCCTCCCATCCTACCTCCATCACATACTCCTCCCATCCTACCTCCATCACAGACTCCTCCCATCCTACCCTGGCACATTCTCCGCCCATCCTATCTCCATCACAGACTCCACCCATCCTACCTCCATCACATACTCTTCCCATCCTACCTCCATCACATACTTCTCCCAATCTACCTCCATCACAGTCTCCACCCATTCTACCTCCATCACATACTCCTCCCATCCTACCTCCATCACAGACTCCTCCCATCCTACCTCCATCACATACTCCTCCCATCCTACCTCCATCACAGACTCCTCCCATCCTACCTCCATCGCAGACTCCACCCATCCTACCTCCATCGCAGACTCCTCCCATCCTACCTCCATCACATACTCCACCCATCCTACCTCCATCACATACTCTTCCCATCCTACCTCCATCACATACTCCTCCCAATCTACCTCCATCACAGTCTCCTCCCAATCTACCTCCATCACAGTCTCCACCCATTCTACCTTCATCACATACTCCTCCCATCCTACCTCCATCACATACTCCACCCATTCTACCTCCATCACAGACTCCACCCATCCTACCTCCATCACAGACTCCACCCATTCTACCTCCATCACATACTCTACCCATCCTACCTCCATCACAGACTCCTCCCATCCTACCTTCATCACAAACTCCACCCATCCTACCTCCATCACATACTCCTCCCAATCTACCTCCATCACATACTCCACCCATCCTACCTCCATCACAGACTCCTCCCATCCTACCTCCATCACATACTCCACCCATCCTACCTCCATCACAGACTCCTCCCATCCTACCTCCATCACATACTCTACATATCTTCCTATCTCCATCACAGACTCCTCCCATCCTACCCTGGCACATTCTCCGCCCATCCTATCTCCATCACAGACTCCACCCATCCTACCTCCATCACATACTCTTCCCATCCTACCTCCATCACATACTCCTCCCATCCTACCTCCATCGCAGACTCCTCCCATTCTACCTCCATCACAGACTCCTCCCATCCTACCTCCATCGCAGACTCCTCCCATCCTACCTCCATCACATACTCCACCCATCCTACCTCCATCACATACTCCTCCCATCCTACCTCCATCACATACTCCTCCCATCCTACCTCCATCACATACTCCTCCCATCCTACCTCCATCACATACTCCTCCTATCCTACCTCCATCACAGACTCCTCCCATCCTACCTCCATCACAGACTCCTCCCATCCTACCTCCATCGCATACTCCTCCCATCCTACCTCCATCACATACTCCTCCCATCCTGCCTCCATCACACACTCCTCCCATCCTACCTCCATCGCATACTCCTCCCATCCTACCTCCATCACATACTCCTCCCATCCTACCTCCATCGCAGACTCCTCCCATTCTACCTCCATCACAGACTCCTCCCATCCTACCTCCATCGCAGACTCCTCCCATCCTACCTCCATCAGATACTCCACCCATCCTACCTCCATCGCAGACTCCTCCCATCCTACCTCCATCACAGACTCCTCCCATCCTATCTCCATCACAGACTCCACCCATCCTACCTCCATCGCAGACTCCTCCCATCCTACCTCCATCGCAGACTCCTCCCATCCTACCTCCATCGCAGACTCTTCCCATCCTATCTCCGACACATACTCCACCCATCCTACCTCCATCACATACTCCACCCATCCTACCTCCATCACATACTCCTCCTATCCTACCTCCATCACAGACTCCTCCCATCCTACCTCCATCACAGACTCCTCCCATCCTACCTCCATCGCAGACTCCTCCCATCCTACCTCCATCACAGACTCCTCCCATCCTACCTCCATCACAGACTCCTCCCATCCTACCTCCATCACATACTCCACCCATCCTACCTCCATCACATACTCCACCCATCCTACCTCCATCACAGACTCCTCCTATCCTACCTCCATCGCAGACTCCTCCCATCCTACCTCCATCACAGACTCCTCCCATCCTACCTCCATCACAGACTCCTCCCATCCTACCTCCATCACATACTCCACCCATCCTACCTCCATCACAGACTCCTCCCATCCTATCTCTGGCACAGACTCCTCCCATCCTACCTCCATCGCAGACTCCTCCCATCCTACCTCCATCACATACTCCTCCTATCCTACCTCCATCACAGACTCCTCCCATCCTACCTCCATCACAGACTCCTCCCATCCTACCTCCATCACATACTCCTCCCATCCTACCTCCATCACATACTCCGCCCATCCTACCTCCATCACAGACTCCTCCCATCCTACCTCCATCACAGACTCCTCCCATCCTACCTCCATCACATACTCCACCCATCCTACCTCCATCACAGACTCCTCCCATCCTATCTCTGGCACAGACTCCTCCCATCCTACCTCCATCGCAGACTCCTCCCATCCTACCTCCATCACATACTCCTCCTATCCTACCTCCATCACAGACTCCTCCCATCCTACCTCCATCGCAGACTCCTCCCATCCTACCTCCATCACAGACTCCTCCCATCCTACCTCCATCACATACTCCTCCCATCCTACCTCCATCACAGACTCCTCCCATCCTACCCTGGCACATTCTCCGCCCATCCTATCTCCATCACAGACTCCACCCATCCTACCTCCATCACATACTCTTCCCATCCTACCTCCATCACATACTTCTCCCAATCTACCTCCATCACAGTCTCCACCCATTCTACCTCCATCACATACTCCTCCCATCCTACCTCCATCACAGACTCCTCCCATCCTACCTCCATCACATACTCCTCCCATCCTACCTCCATCACAGACTCCTCCCATCCTACCTCCATCGCAGACTCCACCCATCCTACCTCCATCGCAGACTCCTCCCATCCTACCTCCATCACATACTCCACCCATCCTACCTCCATCACATACTCTTCCCATCCTACCTCCATCACATACTCCTCCCAATCTACCTCCATCACAGTCTCCTCCCAATCTACCTCCATCACAGTCTCCACCCATTCTACCTTCATCACATACTCCTCCCATCCTACCTCCATCACATACTCCACCCATTCTACCTCCATCACAGACTCCACCCATCCTACCTCCATCACAGACTCCACCCATTCTACCTCCATCACATACTCTACCCATCCTACCTCCATCACAGACTCCTCCCATCCTACCTTCATCACAAACTCCACCCATCCTACCTCCATCACATACTCCTCCCAATCTACCTCCATCACATACTCCACCCATCCTACCTCCATCACAGACTCCTCCCATCCTACCTCCATCACATACTCCACCCATCCTACCTCCATCACAGACTCCTCCCATCCTACCTCCATCACATACTCTACATATCTTCCTATCTCCATCACAGACTCCTCCCATCCTACCCTGGCACATTCTCCGCCCATCCTATCTCCATCACAGACTCCACCCATCCTACCTCCATCACATACTCTTCCCATCCTACCTCCATCACATACTCCTCCCAATCTACCTCCATCACAGTCTCCACCCATTCTACCTCCATCACATACTCCTCCCATCCTACCTCCATCACAGACTCCTCCCATCCTACCTCCATCGCAGACTCCTCCCATCCTACCTCCATCACATACTCCACCCATCCTACCTCCATCACATACTCTTCCCATCCTACCTCCATCACATACTCCTCCCAATCTACCTCCATCACAGACTCCTCCCATCTTACCTCCATCACAGTCTCCACCCTTTCTACCTTCATCACATACTCCTCCCATCCTACCTCCATCACAGACTCCTCCCATCCTACCTCCATCGCAGACTCCACCCATCCTACCTCCATCGCAGACTCCTCCCATCCTACCTCCATCACATACTCCACCCATCCTACCTCCATCACAGACTCCACCCATCCTACCTCCATCACAGACTCCACCCATTCTACCTCCATCACATACTCTTCCCATCCTACCTCCATCACATACTCCTCCCAATCTACCTCCATCACAGACTCCTCCCATCTTACCTCCATCACAGTCTCCACCCATTCTACCTTTATCACATACTCCTCCCATCCTACCTCCATCACATACTCCACCCATTCTACCTCCATCACAGACTCCTCCCATCCTACCTCCATCACATACTCCTCCCATCCTACCTCCATCACATACTCCTCCCATCCTACCTCCATCACATACTCCTCCCATCCTACCTCCATCACAGACTCCTCCCATCCTACCTCCATCACATACTCCTCCCATCCTACCTCCATAGCAGACTCCTCCCATCCTACCTCCATCACATACTCCGCCCATTCTGCACATTCCCTGCCCATCCTACCTCCATCACATACTCCACCCATCCTACCCTGGCACATTCTCCGCCCATCCTACCTCCATCACATACTCCACCCATCCTACCCTGGCACATTCTCCGCCCATCCTACCTCCATCACATACTCCTCCCATCCTACCTCCATCACAGACTCCTCCCATCCTACCTCCATCACAGACTCCTCCCATCCTACCTCCATCACAGACTCCTCCCATCCTACCCTGGCACATTCTCCGCCCATCCTACCTCCATCACAGACTCCTCCCATCCTACCTCCATCGCAGACTCCTCCCATCCTACCTCCATCACATACTCCTCCCATCCTACCTCCATCGCAGACTCCTCCCATCCTACCTCCATCACATACTCCTCCTATCCTACCTCCATCACAGACTCCTCCCATCCTACCTCCATCACAGACTCCTCCCATCCTACCTCCATCACATACTCCTCCCATCCTACCTCCATCACAGACTCCTCCCATCCTACCTCCATCGCAGACTCCTCCCATCCTGCCTCCATCACATACTCCGCCCATTCTGCACATTCCCTGCCCATCCTACCTCCATCACATACTCCACCCATCCTACCCTGGCACATTCTCCGCCCATCCTACCTCCATCACATACTCCACCCATCCTACCCTGGCACATTCTCCGCCCATCCTACCTCCATCACATACTCCTCCCATCCTACCTCCATCACAGACTCCTCCCATCCTACCTCCATCACAGACTCCTCCCATCCTACCTCCATCACAGACTCCTCCCATCCTACCCTGGCACATTCTCCGCCCATCCTACCTCCATCACAGACTCCTCCCATCCTACCTCCATCGCAGACTCCTCCCATCCTACCTCCATCACATACTCCTCCCATCCTACCTCCATCGCAGACTCCTCCCATTCTACCTCCATCACAGACTCCTCCCATCCTACCTCCATCGCAGACTCCTCCCATCCTACCTCCATCACAGACTCCTCCCATCCTACCTCCATCACAGACTCCTCCCATCCTACCTCCATCGCAGACTCCTCCCATCCTACCTCCATCACATACTCCTCCCATCCTACCTCCATCGCAGACTCCTCCCATTCTACCTCCATCACAGACTCCTCCCATCCTACCTCCATCGCAGACTCCTCCCATCCTACCTCCATCACATACTCCACCCATCCTACCTCCATCACATACTCCTCCCATCCTACCTCCATCACATACTCCTCCCATCCTACCTCCATCACATACTCCTCCCATCCTACCTCCATCACATACTCCTCCTATCCTACCTCCATCACAGACTCCTCCCATCCTACCTCCATCACAGACTCCTCCCATCCTACCTCCATCACATACTCCTCCCATCCTACCTCCATCACAGACTCCTCCCATCCTACCTCCATCGCAGACTCCTCCCATCCTGCCTCCATCACACACTCCTCCCATCCTACCTCCATCGCATACTCCTCCCATCCTACCTCCATCACATACTCCTCCCATCCTACCTCCATCGCAGACTCCTCCCATTCTACCTCCATCACAGACTCCTCCCATCCTACCTCCATCGCAGACTCCTCCCATCCTACCTCCATCAGATACTCCACCCATCCTACCTCCATCGCAGACTCCTCCCATCCTACCTCCATCACAGACTCCTCCCATCCTATCTCCATCACAGACTCCACCCATCCTACCTCCATCGCAGACTCCTCCCATCCTACCTCCATCGCAGACTCCTCCCATCCTACCTCCATCGCAGACTCTTCCCATCCTATCTCCGACACATACTCCACCCATCCTACCTCCATCACATACTCCACCCATCCTACCTCCATCACATACTCCACCCATCCTACCTCCATCACAGACTCCTCCCATCCTACCTCCATCACATACTCCACCCATTCTACCTCCATCACAGACTCCTCCCATCCTACCTCCATCACAGACTCCTCCTATCCTACCTCCATCGCAGACTCCTCCCATCCTACCTCCATCACAGACTCCTCCCATCCTACCTCCATCACAGACTCCTCCCATCCTACCTCCATCACATACTCCACCCATCCTACCTCCATCACAGACTCCTCCCATCCTATCTCTGGCACAGACTCCTCCCATCCTACCTCCATCGCAGACTCCTCCCATCCTACCTCCATCACATACTCCTCCTATCCTACCTCCATCACAGACTCCTCCCATCCTACCTCCATCACAGACTCCTCCCATCCTACCTCCATCACATACTCCTCCCATCCTACCTCCATCGCAGACTCCTCCCATCCTACCTCCATCACAGACTCCTCCCATCCTACCTCCATCACATACTCCTCCCATCCTACCTCCATCACAGACTCCTCCCATCCTACCCTGGCACATTCTCCGCCCATCCTATCTCCATCACAGACTCCACCCATCCTACCTCCATCACATACTCTTCCCATCCTACCTCCATCACATACTCCTCCCAATCTACCTCCATCACAGTCTCCACCCATTCTACCTCCATCACATACTCCTCCCATCCTACCTCCATCACAGACTCCTCCCATCCTACCTCCATCGCAGACTCCTCCCATCCTACCTCCATCGCAGACTCTTCCCATCCTATCTCCGACACATACTCCACCCATCCTACCTCCATCACATACTCCACCCATCCTACCTCCATCACATACTCCACCCATCCTACCTCCATCACAGACTCCTCCCATCCTACCTCCATCACATACTCCACCCATTCTACCTCCATCACATACTCCTCCTATCCTACCTCCATCACAGACTCCTCCCATCCTACCTCCATCACAGACTCCTCCCATCCTACCTCCATCGCAGACTCCTCCCATCCTACCTCCATCACAGACTCCTCCCATCCTACCTCCATCACAGACTCCTCCCATCCTACCTCCATCACATACTCCACCCATCCTACCTCCATCACATACTCCACCCATCCTACCTCCATCGCAGTCTCCTCCCATCCTACCTCCATCACAGACTCCTCCCATCCTACCTCCATCACAGACTCCTCCCATCCTACCTCCATCACATACTCCACCCATCCTACCTCCATCACAGACTCCTCCCATCCTATCTCTGGCACAGACTCCTCCCATCCTACCTCCATCGCAGACTCCTCCCATCCTACCTCCATCACATACTCCTCCTATCCTACCTCCATCACAGACTCCTCCCATCCTACCTCCATCACAGACTCCTCCCATCCTACCTCCATCACATACTCCTCCCATCCTACCTCCATCGCAGACTCCTCCCATCCTACCTCCATCACAGACTCCTCCCATCCTACCTCCATCACATACTCCTCCCATCCTACCTCCATCACAGACTCCTCCCATCCTACCCTGGCACATTCTCCGCCCATCCTATCTCCATCACAGACTCCATCCATCCTACCTCCATCACATACTCTTCCCATCCTACCTCCATCACATACTCCTCCCAATCTACCTCCATCACAGTCTCCACCCATTCTACCTCCATCACATACTCCTCCCATCCTACCTCCATCACAGACTCCTCCCATCCTACCTCCATCACATACTCCTCCCATCCTACCTCCATCACAGACTCCTCCCATCCTACCTCCATCGCAGACTCCACCCATCCTACCTCCATCGCAGACTCCTCCCATCCTACCTCCATCACATACTCCACCCATCCTACCTCCATCACATACTCCACCCATCCTACCTCCATCACAGACTCCTCCCATCCTACCTCCATCACAGACTCCTCCCATCCTACCTCCAGCACATACTCCTCCCATCCTACCTCCAGCACATACTCCTCCCATCCTACCTCCATCGCAGACTCCTCCCATCCTACCTCCATCACACACTCCTCCCATCCTATCTCCATCACAGACTCCTCCCATCTTACCTCCATCACAGACTCCTCCCATCTTACCTCCATCACATACTCCACCCATCCTACCTCCATCACAGACTCCTCCCATCCTACCTCCATCACATACTCCACCCATCCTACCTCCATCACAGACTCCTCCCATCCTACCTCCATCACATACTCTACACATCTTCCTATCTCCATCACAGACTCCTCCCATCTTACCTCCATCACAGACTCTACCCATCCTACCTCCATCACATACTCCACCCATCCTACCTCCATCACATACTCCACCCATCCTACCTCCATCGCAGACTCCTCCCATCCTACCTCCATCACAGACTCCTCCCATCCTACCTCCATCACATACTCCACCCATCCTACCTCCATCACATACTCCACCCATCCTACCTCCATCACATACTCCACCCATCCTACCTCCATCACATACTCCACCCATCCTACCTCCATCACAGACTCCTCCCATCCTACCTCCATCACAGACTCTACCCATCCTACCTCCATCACATACTCCACCCATCCTACCTCCATCATAGACTCCACCCATCCTACCTCCATCACATACTCCTCCCATCCTACCTCCATCACATACTCTACACATCTTCCTATCTCCATCACAGACTCCTCCCATCTTACCTCCATCACAGACTCCTCCCATCCTACCTCCATCACATACTCCTCCCATCCTACCTCCATCACATACTCTACACATCTTCCTATCTCCATCACAGACTCCTCCCATCTTACCTCCATCACAGACTCTACCCATCCTACCTCCATCACAGACTCCTCCCATCCTACCTCCATCACAGACTCTACCCATCCTACCTCCATCACAGACTCCTCCCATCCTACCCTGGCACATTCTCCGCCCATTCTACCTCCATCACAGACTCCTCCCATTCTACCTCCAGCACATACTCCGCCCATTCTACCTCCAGCACATACTCTGCCCATTCTGCACATTCCCTGCCCATCCAACCTCCATCATGTACTCAACCCATCCTACCTCCATCACAGACTCCTCCCATCTTCCTACCTCCATCACAGACTCCTCCCATCTTCCTACCTCCATCACAGACTCCTCCCATCCTACCTCCATCACAGACTCTACCCATCCTACCTCCATCACAGACTCCTCCCATCCTACCTCCATCATAGACTCCACCCATCCTACCTCCATCACATACTCCACCCATCCTACCTCCATCACATACTCCACCCATCCTACCTCCATCACATACTCCACCCATCCTACCTCCTGCCAGTGTCCACTATACATGCCCAAACAAACTTCATCAGAGTACACATAGTAAAACTATTTTACCATTTGTGGGACGTTCTATTGAGCAACCTGCACCCAAAATACTGGAGAGGATCCAGGAATAAATAAAATGGGTTACTACTACTTAACCCTTTAAAAAAAAAATGTTGATAGGGACAAGAGCCTCATCCCCAAAACGACGGCCAGTGGTTGTGGGGGTCTGCGGGGCAGGGGGCTTATCGGAATCTGGAAGCCCCCCCAAATGTGAATGAGTAACGGGTACATCATACATCTACCCATTCACCATAAAAGTGTCAAAAAGTAATAGAGACCGTTTTTAACAATTCCTTTATAAAAGGAATGTAGATCCATCATCAATCACGGCGCCCGCTGGACCCGGAAAAAAAAAAAAAAGACGCTCTCACCGTCACGGAGGCCATCTGCATACTGCAGGATCCTCCGTTTTGACATTTCTTATATAGGTAGGGGCGGGGCCATCTGTCTACGCCACCAGGTGGCACCGCCCCTTGTGACGCCACGGACCCAGCATCCGATACGTCCGAATCTTCAAATAACCCAAATTTGTAGGCGGGACAGACAGGTGGCTCCCCTGGTGCCTGGCGCCGCGGCTTCTGCGTTGACCCGATCTTCGGCCTTCTGTCCTGATTGGCCGGGGCAGAAAGCTGGAAAGCCGATTCGCTGGTATCGCAGCACTGTGTGGGAGGGCTCAGTGATGCAGTGCTCTGCGCCCCCGAAGATAACATAAAACTGGCCAATCGGGGGCCTCGGGCTGTGGTCATGACTAATTATTCTTAATACATAAGGAAGGAAATGGACTGCTGAACTACAATACCCAGATATCGGAAACTCGTAACGATGTTTATTGGGTGGGCGGGACGGGCGGTAGGGAGATTGAAGAGCTGAATTGGTTAATAAGATTGGATTTCATTGGCTGAGAACTGGTGGGTTTTCCAGCACTGGGTTTGGATTCCCGCTACTATGAGTGGTTGTCTTACAATGAAATAGTTGGAAAGGATTGCGCTGCACTCAGCCCGCCGCTCTCATCTTTGGCGGTCATACAAGACGCTATTAGCCGTAATTTGTTACAAAGAGGCCGGCAGATGATTCCACCGGCGTGGTAAGTGGCCGCGGCTTTTAAAGGGATTCAATGTTCTGATGTGTGCAGTCACTGGAGCTGAGGTGATTGAATAAAATGCCTTGAAAATTGCTCAGCGATTAGGTTACAATAAAGGCGACTGGAGGGACACGGGGGGATACAGGGGGGCACAGGGGAGACACGAGGGGATACAGGGGGACACGGGGGGATACAGGGGGACACGGGGGGCACAGGGGAGACACGAAGGAGACACGGGGGGATACAGGGGGGCACAGGGGAGACACAAGGGACACAGGGGGCACAGGGGAGACACGAGGGAGACATGGGGGACACGGGGGGACACAGGGGAGACACGAGGGAGACACGGGGGGACACGGGGGGACACGGGGGGACACGGGGGAGACACGGGGGGACACAGGAGGACACGGGGGGATACAGGACACGGGGGGACACAGGGGGCACAGGGGAGACACAAGGGGCACAGGGGAGACACGAGGGAGACACGGGGGGACACGGGAGGACAAGGGGGGATACAGGACACGGGGGGACACAGGGGGCACAGGGGAGACACAAGGGGCACAGGGGAGACACGAGGGAGACACGGGGGGACACGGGAGGACACGGGGGGATACAGGACACGGGGGGACACAGGGGGCACAGGGGAGACACAAGGGGCACAGGGGAGACACGAGGGAGACACGGGGGGACACAGGAGGACACGGGGGGATACAGGAGGACACAGGGGGCACAGGGGAGACACAAGGGGCACAGGGGAGACACGAGTGAGACACGGGGGGACACGGGGATACAGGGGGACACACACGAGGGAGACACGAGGGGACACAGGAGGACACAGGGGATACAGGGGGCACAGGGGAGACACGAGGGAGACACGGGGGACACGGGGGGACACAGGGGAGACACGAGGGAGACACGGGGGGACACAGGAGGACACAGGACACGGGGGGACACAGGACACGGGGGGACACAGGGGGCACAGGGGAGACACAAGGGGCACAGGGGAGACACGGGGGGACACAGGAGGACACGGGGGGGATACAGGAGGACACGGGGGGGCACAGGGGAGACACAAGGGGCACAGGGGAGACACGAGTGAGACACGGGGGGACACGGGGATACAGGGGACACACACGAGGGAGACACGGGGGGACACAGGGGAGACACGAGTGAGACACGGGGGGACACGGGGATACAGGGGGACACACACGAGGGAGACACGAGGGGACACAGGAGGACACAGGGGATACAGGGGGCACAGGGGAGACACGAGGGAGACACGGGGGACACGGGGGGACACAGGGGAGACACGAGGGAGACACAGGAGGACACGGGGGGATACAGGACACGGGGGGACACAGGACACGGGGGGACACAGGGGGCACAGGGGAGACACAAGGGGCACAGGGGAGACACGGGGGGACACAGGAGGACACGGGGGGATACAGGAGGACACGGGGGGGCACAGGGGAGACACAAGGGGCACAGGGGAGACACGAGTGAGACACGGGGGGACACGGGGATACAGGGGACACACACGAGGGAGACACGGGGGGACACAGGGGAGACACGAGGGAGACACGGGGGACACGGGGGGACACGGGGGGACACAGGAGGACACGGGGGGATACAGGACACGGGGGGACACAGGGGGCACAGGGGAGACACAAGGGGCACAGGGGAGACACGAGGGAGACACGGGGGGACACGGGAGGACACGGGGGGCACAGGGGAGACACAAGGGGCACAGGGGAGACACGAGGGAGACACGGGGGAACACAGTAGGACACGGGGGGATACAGGAGGACACGGGGGGACACAGGGGGCACAGGGGAGACACAAGGGGCACAGGGGAGACACGAGTGAGACACGGGGATACAGGGGGACACGGGGGACACACACGAGGGAGACACGAGGGGACACAGGAGGACACGGGGGATACAGGGGGGGACACAGGGGAGACACGAGGGAGACACAGGAGGACCCGGGGGAGATACAGGGGGACTTTTAAGCATAATTGACAAGTAAATAGGGAGTTGTCTTACCTGCCGAAGGATTTTCCCATCCACCCATCCTGAGATTTACACAGCTCTGCCACAAAGTACATCCAGGTTCCTGCTTAAAGTGCACGTCATGAAAGAAGGGCTGGGAAGTCTAATACCAGTCTCCTGAAAATGCTATTTGTCTGGCTCTGTCTGCACAGGAGAGGAAATCCAAGACACACCCATAGGAGCGAAACTCCAAGACACACCCACAGGAGAGGGAATCGAAGACACACCCACAGGAGAGGGAATCGAAGACACACCCACAGGAGAGGAAATCCAAGACACACCCACAGGAGAGGGAATCGAAGACACACCCACAGGAGAGGGAATCCAAGACACACCCACAGGAGAGGAAATCCAAGACACACCCACAGGAGAGGGAATCGAAGACACACCTACAGGAGAGGAAATCCAAGACACACCCACAAGAGAGAAAATCCAAGACACACCCACAGGAGAGGAAATCCAAGACACACCCACAGGAGAGGAAATCCAAGACACACCCACAGGAGAGGGAATCCAAGACACACCCACAGGAGAGGAAATCCAAGACACACCCACAGAAGAGGAAATCCAAGACACACCCACAGGAGAGGGAATCCAAGACACACCCACAGGAGAGGAAATCCAAGACACACCCACAGGAGAGGAAATCCAAGACACACCCACAAGAGAGAAAATCCAAGACACACCCACAGGAGAGGAAATCGAAGACACACCCACAGGAGAGGGAATCCAAGACACACCCACAGGGGAGGAAATTCAAGACACACCCACAGGGGAGGAAATCCAAGACACACCCACAATAGAGGAAATCCAAGACACACCCACGGGAGAGGGAATCCAAGAAACACCCACGGGAAAGGAAATCCAAGACACACCCACATGGGAGGAAATCCAAGACACACCCACAGGGGAGGAAATCCAAGACACACCCACAATAGAGGAAATCCAAGACACACCCACGGGAGAGGAAATCCAAGACACACCCACAAGGGAGGAAATTCAAGACACACCCACAGGGGAGGAAATCCAAGACACACCCACAGGGGAGGAAATCCAAGACACACCCACAATAGAGGAAATCCAAGACACACCCACGGGAGAGGAAATCCAAGACACACCCAAAAGGGAGGAAATTCAAGACACACCCACAGGGGAGGAAATCCAAGACACACCCACAGGAGAGGAAATCCAAGACACACCCACAATAGAGGAAATCCAAGACACACCCACGGGAGAGGAAATCCAAGACACACCCACAAGGGAGGAAATTCAAGACACACCCACAGAAGAGGAAATCCAAGACACACCCACAGGAGAGGGAACCAAGACACACCCACGGGAGAGGGAATCCAAGACACACCCACAGAAAAGGAAATTGAAAGACACACCCACGGGAAAGGAAATTGAAAGACACACCCATGGGAAAGGAAAGCCAAGACACACCCACAGGAGAGGAAATCCAAGACACACCCACAGGGGAGGAAATCCAAGACACACCCACATAAGAGGAAATCCAAGACACACCTACAGGAGAGGGAATCCAAGACACACCCACAGGAGAGGAAATCCAAGACACACCCACAGTGGAGGAAATTTAAGACACACCCACGGGAGAGGAAATCCAAGACACACCCACAGGGGAGGAAATCCAAGACACACCCACAGGAGAGGAAATCCAAGACACACCCACGGGAGAGGAAATCCAAGACACACCTACAGGAGCGGAAATACAAGACACACCCACAGGAGAGGAAATCTAAGACACACCCACAGGAGAGGAAAATCGAAGACACACCCACATGAGAGGGATTTCCAGACACACCCACAGGAGAGGAAATCCAAGACACACCCACAGGAGAGGGGATCCAAGACACACCCACAGGAGAGGGGATCCAAGACACACCCACAGGAGAGGGGATCCAAGACACACCCACGGGAGAGGAAATCCAAGACACACCAATGGGAGAGTAAATCCAAGACACACCCACAGGGAAGGAATCCAAGACACACCCACAGGAGAGGGAATCCAAGACACACCCACAGGAGAGGAAATGGGCACAGCAGGTGTACAGACCCGGGAACTCAGCACAGGGATTGTGGGAACCCCTCATAATGGGCACAGCGGGTGTACAGACCCGGGAACTCAGCACAGGGATTGTGGGAACCCCTCATAATGGGCACAGCGGGTGTACAGACCCGGGAACTCAGCACAGGGATGGTGGGAACCCCTCATAATGGGCACAGCAGGTGTACAGACCCGGGAACTCAGCACAGGGATGGTGGGAACCACTCATAATGGGCACAGCGGGGGTACAGACCCGGGAACTCAGCACAGGGATGGTGGGAACCCCTCATAATGGGCACAGCAGGTGTACAGACCCGGGAACTCAGCACAGGGATGGTGGGAACCACTCATAATGGGCACAGCAGGTGTACAGACCCAGAAACTCAGCACAGGGATGGTGGGAACCCCTCATAATGGGCACAGCGGGTGTACAGACCCGGGAACTCAGCACAGGGATGGTGGGAACCCCTCATAATGGGCACAGCGGGTGTACAGACCCGGGAACTCAGCACAGGGATGGTGGGAACTCCTCATAATGGGCACAGCGGGTGTACAGACCTGGGAACTCAGCACAGGGATTGTGGGAACCCCTCATAATGGGCACAGCGGGTGTACAGACCCGGGAACTCAGCACAGGGATGATGGGAACTCCTCATATGGGCACAGCGGGTGTACAGACCTGGGAACTCAGCACAGGGATTGTGGGAACCCCTCATAATGGGCACAGCGGTGTACAGACCGGGAACTCAGCACAGGGATGGTGGGAACCCTCATAATGGGCACAGCAGGTGTACAGACCCGGGAACTCAGCACAGGGATGTGGGAACCACTCATAATGGGCACAGCAGGTGTACAGCCAGAAAACTCAGCACAGGGATGGTGGGAACCCCTCATAATGGGCACAGCGGGTGTACAGACCCGGGAACTCAGCACAGGGATGGTGGGAACCCTCATATGGCACAGCGGGTGTACAGACCCGGGAACTCAGCACAGAGATGAGGGAACCCCTCATAATGGGCACAGCAGGTGTACAGACCCGGGAACTCAGCA
>NC_053490.1:536987050-537024550 GCF_905171775.1 Rana temporaria | reverse complement strand
TATGCTGGAGGTATAATCAGTGGCTCCAAAGATCAACTCCGGAGCTCTATAGTACCGAGAGCAGATGTAGGAGACATTGGGTTCCCCGCGGACCAGCTGCTTCGCACTGTAAGGCAAAGGAGAAAAAGGGGGTCATTATTGGGTGTGACCTCATACAGTTCAGATATCATCATCAGTCATACCTGGATGCAGTGCAGAGCTCAAATGATTAGACATGTCTGGATTACAAAATCACTCTTGTTGCCCACAGCAACCAGATAAGTTCCACCCCAAAAATGGGGGGAGGAGGGAGCAGATACCTATGTAATCCAGGTATTTGCTCCAACTTCCGGGCATAGGTTGCCCCGGTGACATACGACTAGAGGTCGACCTATATGGGTTTTTCTCTGGCCGATGCCGATATTTAGAAATCTGGGCGGCCGATGGCCGATATATGATGCCGATTTATGCGGCCGATATTTTAGGCCGTTTTTTTTTATTTTTTTTGGTGGCACTGGATGGCACTAATTGGCACTGGAATATGGCACTAGCAGAAGGCACTTATTGGTACTAGCAGGTTGCACTGGATGGCACTGAAAGATGGTACTAGCAGATGACACTGATTGGCAGGTGGCACTAATTGACACTGGTAGGCACTGGCAGGTGGCACTTATTGGCACTGGGTGGCAATAGTTAGCACTGGTTGGCATTGGCAGGTGTACTGATGGCTTTAGTTGGCAAGGGTAGGTGGCACTGGATCGCACTGGCAGGAAGGTGGCACTAATAGGCACTGGATGGTGGCACTGGTATTGGCACTGGCAGTGGCATTGGCAGATGGCACTGGTGCAGGGTGTACCAAGATGGCCACGGCTCCGGAGCTAGGCCGAAGCCGCGGTCTTTCCTGATGCTGTGACCGCGGCGGCAACCTGCAGATTGCCGCCGCGGTCACAGCATCAGGAAAGGCCGCGGCTTCGGCCTAGCTCCGGAGCCGTGGCACCGCTAGCGGCCATGTAAAATATCGGTCTAATTTGGATAAAAATCGGGCGATGCCGATTTCTCCAAAACGGCCATATATCGGTCGACCTCTACCTACGACACGTCTGGCGCTTACTCTGTCCCTCCCGCTGTCTTCTGGGAGACACACAGGTCCCAGAAGACAGCAGGGACCAGTGGGATCGCGCAGCGCGACTCACGCATGCACAGTAGGGAACCTGATTCCCTTACCAAAGATGGTGGCACCTCCATCCGAAGGACAGATCGGCTTCGGGTGCTGACATCGCGGGCGCCCAGGAAAGGTAAGTGTCCATATATTAAAAGTCAGCAGCTGCAGTATTCATAGCTGCAGACTTTAAAAAAAATTTTTTGGGGCGGAACTCCGCTTTAAAAAAATAAAACAAAACATGATACACGCTATATGCCAGGGGTCTCCAAACTTTTCAAGCAAAGGGCCAGTTTACTGTCCTTCAGACTTTAGGGGGGCCGGATTCCGACCAGTGGGGGTAGAAAATGCCTCAGGTCAAGCATCAGTGAGAATAAACTCGGCCTCAGTGTTGGTGGTCAGTAGGAGCAGGTATCGTGCTCCATCATTGGTGTTAGTGGAATAAATAGTGCCCAATTGTTGGTGTCATTGGGAGGAATAGTGCCTCATATCATTGGGAGCAAAAGGTCCCCAAGGGCCGGATGAAGGCTAGCAAAGGGCCACATTCGGCCCTCGGGCCCCAGTTTGGAGACCCCTGCTATATGCCATGCAGGGCTTAAATGTGAGAGGAAGAAGCAACACAAGAAGCCAATCAATTCATGTGCTGATCGAGTGAAAGAAAGATGAGCTCATCACTGCGCTGCTTCTCCTTTCACTGTCCAGTCACAGGTTAGGGATGGCTCCAGGGTGATCTGGGTTCAAAGGAAGTGGGGATGAATGATGCTGGCCATCAGACGGAGGGCATCTAGTGGCAGAAAAATAAAAAAAGTACTGCGGGTGAAATCTTGACTACTGCAGAAAAAAACTTTCATCATTTTATCTTTTATTGGGCTATTGATTTTTTTGTTTTATCTTATATGTAGAAGATTGTAGATTACAGCAGAGAAGAGCTATTTTTCTGAGGCCATATTCCAGTCATACGACAAGAATCAACTCCGATAATAACCAACTTCATCACATTTTATCATTTTTTTTCTTCATACTAACAAATATGAAAACCTCCATAAGTTTATCAGTGAAAATGAAGAGGAAAGATCGGCATGTTAGTGCAAAGATTGTCTGACGTCATTGATGACCATGGCAGCCCTAGGAAGAGTCCCGACCATTGCGATCCTCCACTTGCACTTTCAGAAGGCAGTCCAGTTACCAGGACATGGACTGAACCAGGAGGAGGAGCCTGGGGGGGGGGGGGGGGGGAATCCGCACATAACGGGACACGGGGTCACACCCACCACACACTCACCTGCCGAAGTCGCAGAGCTTTAGCACGGCTGTCTCGGGGTCCAGCAGCAGGTTTTGTGGTTTGATATCCCGGTGGCAGATCCCAAAGGAATGGATATAGGCTAAACTGCGGAACAGCTGATACATGTACAACTGGAAAAGAAAGAGATCAACACAAATGTAATATTATTAGTGATTATAAATCAAAAACAACCCATTAAGTGGCAGTTCACACCGGGGCAACGCGACTTCCAGCGCGACTTTGCGAGATGACTTCAGTGCGTCTTGGGAGCGACTTACAACGCAACTTCAAGTTGCCTCCAGGACAGGCGACTTTGCCAGTGGCCAATCAAACAGTAATCAGCTCTGTGGGAGGGGGAGGGGTTTGCCTGAGAAAACTAATTTTCTCTTCCTGTAAAGTTGCTTCAGTTTAGACAGTGATCCGACTTTAGAGGAAACTTCCCATTGAAATCAATGGGTACAAGTCGCCTAGAAGTCGCCTTGAAGTACAGGAAGCTTTTCTGAAGTCGGAGCGACTTCAGTCGTGTGCATCATGACGGCTCCATTCACTTCCATGTAATTTCTCATGTCGTGCCACTTGGGGGCGACACAAGTGGGATCCCAAGTCGCGGTTTAAAATAGTTTAAAATAAAAATGAAAGCCGAAACATTTTTCTATCGATATAAAAATACATCATAAATACCTTTTTTCCCTTTAAGTCAGTGGTCTCCAAACTGTGGCCCGGGGGCCAGATGCGGCCCTTTGCTTTCTTCTATCCGGCCCTTGGGACATTATGCCTCCAACTGACATCAATGAAAAGGCACCATTGCTCTCACTGATGCCATCAATGGGGCACTGTTCCTCCTACTAAGACCAATGATGGGGCACTATTCCTCCCACTGACACCATCGATGGGGCACTGTTCCTCCCACTGATGCCATCAATGGTGCACTTTTCCTCCCACTAACACCATCGCACTGTTCCTCCTACTAAGACCAATAATGGGGCACTATTCCTCCCACTATCGATGGGGCACTTTTCCTCCCACTGACACCATCGATGGGGCACTATTCCTCCCACTCACACCATCGATGGGGCACGGTTCCTCCTACCAAGACCAATGATGGGGCATCATTCCTCCCACTGACGCCATTGATGGAGAACTATTGCTTCTGTTAAAACCAATAACGGGACAGTGTTTACTCCCACTGACACCATCGATGGGGCACTATTCCTCCTACTAAGACCACTGATGGGGCACTATTCCTCCTACTAAGACCACTGATGGGGCACTATTCCTCCCACTGACACCATCAATGGGGCACGGTTCCTCCTCCCAAGACTAATGACGGGGCATCATTTCTCCCACTGACGGCATTGATGTAGAACTATTGCTCCTGTTAAAACCAACGGGACAGAGTTTACTCCCACTGATGCCGGGATATTTTCAACTCCCACTTTCCACAGTCTGGCCCCCCTGAAGCCTGAAGGACAGTAAACTGGCCCTTTGTTTAAAAAGTTTGGAGACCCCCCCTGCTTTAAGTGATCACATTCCCTCTGTTCTCAGCTGCGCAAGAGCTGGGGGGGAGGCAGCAGCACACTGATCTTCCCAGTGAATAGCTGTGCAGTAGGGGGCGCGTCTGGGCAAGTCTGATCATTGGAAGAGGGCACACCGTTTCAGCACGATTTGAGATCGAAGGGCAGAATCGCAGCGATTTTGCCCAAGATCCCAAAATGTGAACTGAGCCATAATGTCCGGAAGCAGAGCGACCTCACCACTACTCACAGAAAGTCAGAGCCATCTGCACAAAGCGGTCATACATGGGTTTACGGCTGGTGCCAGTTAGATTATATGAAAGGAAATGTAAAAGCAAATCACATGCTGGAGGCTCGCACATGTGGAAGCAAAGACCTGCTTCTACCACGATGGCCGCCTCCACGGGGACACAGTACAAGTCAGTAATGGGGAGAGATCAGCTGCAGGGAGACCACAGGCAATACAGGTGACTGGTACTTTGTCCTCTTCCTCTCTTATATTGGACTCTACTTCCACAGTAGAGTTAGGACTAGATTCAGCATTGATTTACGCCGGCGTATCTATAGATACGCCGCGTAAATTCAAAGCTGCGCCGGCGTATCTTCTTTCTGTATTCAGAAAGCAAGATACGCCGACATTAGCCTAAGATGCGACTGGCGTAAGTCTCTTACACCGTCGTATCTTAGGGTGCATATTTACGCTGGCCGCTAGGTGGCGCTTCCGTCGTAGAACATGCAAATGACCTAGATACGCCGATTCACAAATTTACGTACGCCTGGCGCTATTTTTTTTACGTCGTTTACGTTAGGCTTTTTCGGCGTAGGGTTGCTCCTGCTATTATGAGGCGCACACAATGTTAAGTATGGACGTCGTTGCCGCGTCGAATTTCGAATTTTTTACGTTGTTTGCGAATAGGGCTGGACGTAATTTACGTTCACGTCGAAACCAATGACGTCCTTGCGGCGTACTTTGGAGCAATGCACACTGGGAAATTCCATGGACGGCGCATGCGCCGTTCGGGAAAAACTTCAATCACGTCGGGTCACCAAGAATTAACATAAAACACGCCCCCTCATCCTCATTTGAATTACGCGCGCTTACGCCGGCCCCATTTACGCTACGCCGCCGTAACTTAGAAGGCAAGTGCTTTGTGAATACAGCACTTGCCTCTCTAACTTACAGCGGCGTAGCGTAAATACGATGCGCTGCGCCGCCGTAACAATGCTAGCCCTTACTCTTTTACTTTTAATCACTCTTAAGAGACATAAATAATAGCGATATCCTATTTGGTCTCTAACAAACTCTAATTTCATTCTGTGCAATACTAAGTTTTCATATTGTAAATCCTCTTTCCAGACACAAAACTCAAGGTACGGACACTTACTTTGACGTAGATCATAGGAAGGGCCTGCTTGGCCCGGCTGTAATGTCTGGCCACTCTGTACACCGTTTCGGGGACATAATCCAGCACCAGGTTTAGATACACCTCATCTTTCTGCAAGAGAAAAGGAGACAAAATGAAATCACACGAAGTCAGAAACTGTCGGTTATAACACCGGTTTTAGTCAATCACACATTTCTATGTGGAAAATGTAACAATCTTCAAATCAAACCCATCAAAATAGTAAACACACTTCAATGCACCAAACTAGGGATCGACCGATTACCAGTGTGCCCGAAATTTCACTTTTTTTGAAGTATTGGTAACAAATGTATCCGATATTACTGATATCGTTTCAAGGGGTTTTACCGGGGTGATGAAAGCTACCAGGTTAGAAGCAGGGCATTGCTTCCACACGTGCGAGCCGCCATGATTGATTGATGACCATGGCAGCCCTAGGAAGAGTCCCGACCATTGCGATCCTCCACTTGCACTTTCAGAAGGCAGTCCAGTTACCAGGACATGGACTGAACCTGGAGCGGGAGACAGGGGGGGGGGGGGATGACTCCAAACATAACGGGACACAAGGTCACCCCGGTACCGTTCTTTAGAGCGGATGGTCAGTTTTATTGCGACAACAACCGATGCGGCTCAGTTCAACTGTTATTACAAGCGGCGGGATTTCCTCCCAGGATGCAGTGCTTGGGTCTAAGCAGCCAATCACCAAGCCCAAACAAGGTGTAGAAGAAGGTCGTTAACCCCATGTCACCAAAGGTGAAAGGGGGTGTGGGTAAGTGGAGGGCGGTATCACAAAAGCCTGCCTCTATCCTGGATGGTGAAGTGTAGACAAGATAATTCCAGAATATATCCAGCCGTCTTCAAAAATCACATATTTACTGATTACGGCTCCCTAAGAAAACAAAGAAAAGCTTTATAATCTTTGCAACCAAAACCTGCCACAACCTACCCGACGTACCGTCCGACCCTGAATGTGAAATGTGATACATAGCCGTATAATGAAGCACTTACAAGGTTTGCGCTTTGCTTTCTGTCTGTAGCCTCTCACTTTGCATTCTGTCTTATACGTTTTTCTATTCCTAGTTTCCATCTTTAGGGAGGTTACAGAGTCTTTCAGGGTCCCCTGTATCCACAATGTAGCCACCTTTATATACAGCCTGTGACGGGGCATGCATGCACTTTGTAGTCAAGGCACCGAGGATTGTGGGTGCACGTGGGCTTTGTTATCGTGACACTGGGGATTCGGGAACGTCTACTCCTGATGTGGGGGGTCATATGAGGTCTTCATCCTGGGATGAGGTGTGCCTGGGCTTTGTAAACATGACAATGGGAATTCAGGACCAACTACTGATGTGAGGGGTCATATGATGTTTTTATCCTGGGATGGGGTGTACATGCGCTTTGTTATCATGGCACTTGGGATTCAGGACCAACTACTGATGTGAGGGGTCATATGATGATGTTTTCATCCTGGGATGAATGAATGAATTGGTATTGGATGGGGTGTACATCAGCTTTGTAAACATGACACTGGGAATTCAGGACCAACTACTCCCGATTTAAGGGGTCATATGATGTTTTCAGCTTGGGATGAGGTGTACATGTGCTTTATTATGGCACCAGGGATTCAGGACCACCTACTCCTGATGTGGGGGGGGGGGGTCATATGAAGTGTTCAGCTTGGGATGAGGTGTGCCTGGGCTTGGTTATAATGGCACTGGGGATTGAAGACCATCTTACTTCTGATGTGCGGGGTCATATGATGTCTTCATCCTGGGATGAGAAGTGCCTGGGCTTTGTAAACATGACACTGGGAATTCAGGACCAACTACTGATGCGAGGGGTCATATGATGTTTTCAGCCTAGGATGAGGGTGCATGTGCTCCGTTATCATGGCACTGGGGGTTCAGGACCATCTACTTCTGATGTGGGGGGTCATATGAGCACTTTGCTATGGCACTGTGGATAAGGGACCATATACTTCTGATTTGCGAGGTCATATGATGTCTTCATCCTGGGATGAGGTGTGCCTGGGCTTTGTAAACATGACACTGGGAATTCAGGACCATCTACTCCTGATGTGAGGGGTCATATGATGTCTTCATCCTGGGATGAGGTGTGCCTGGGCTTTGTAAACATGACACTGGGAATTCAGGACCAACTACTGATGCGAGGGGTCATATGATGTTTTCAGCCTAGGATGAGGGTGCATGTGCTCCGTTATCATGGCACTGGGGATACGGGACCATCTACTTCTGATGTGGGGGGTCATATGAGGTTTTCAGCTTGGGCTGAGGGTGTACATGGGCTTTGTTATCATGGAACTTGGGATTCAGGACCAACTCCTGATGTGCGGGGGTCATATGATGTTTTTAACCTGGGATGGGGTGTGCATGGACTTTGTAAACATGACCCTGGGAATTCAGGACCAACTACTTCTGATGTGAGGGGTCATATGATGTTTTCAGCCTGGGATGAGGGTGCATGTGCTCCGTTAATCGCACTGTGGATACAGGACCATCTACTCCTGATATAAGGGGTCATATGTTGTTTTCAGCTTGGGATGAGGTAAACATGTGCTCTGTTATCATGGCACTGGGGGTTCAGGACCATCTACTTCTGATGTGGGGGGTCATATGAGCACTTTGTTATGGCACTGTGGATAAGGGACCATATACTCCTGATGTGCGGGGTCATATGATGTCTTCATCCTGGGCTGAGGTGTGCCTGGGCTTTGTTAACGTGACACTGGGAATTCAGGACCAACTACTGATGCGAGGGGTCATATGATGTTTTCAGCTTGGGATGGGGTACGCATGTGCTTTGTTATCATGGCACTGGGGATACGGGACCATCTACTTCTCATATGAGGTTTTCAGCCTGGGGGTACATGTGCTTTGTTATCGTGGCACTGGAGATGAGGGACCATCCACTTGCGACTTGGGTGGCTATATGACAGGGAAGCCGCCAGGACCACCAGGGAAGCCCCTAACATGTGGATGGACAGGCAAGTCCCCCGCTGCCATCCACATGTGCAAATTCATGCCCAACATATGCCAATCAGTGCTCACAAAATGGGCACTGGCTGGCACCATTATGGCACAAAGAAAATTAGTGATGCCCAGCAATGCCACTCATCAGTGTTTTCAGTGTCACCCACCAGTATCCTTCAGTGTCACCCACCAGTATCCTTCAGTGCCACCCACCAGTATCCTTCAGTGCCACCCATAAATACCCATTAGTGCCACCCACCAGTATTCTTCAGCGCCACCCATGAGTGCCCATCAGTGCCACCCATGAGTGCCCCATACCAGTGCCACCTATCAGTGCCCATTTGTGCCGCCTATCAGTGCTGCCTTATCAGTGCCCGTCATTGAAGAATAAAAGGTACTTAATTATTTTAAACAGAAACCAAAAAACTTTAATTTTTTTCAAAATTTTCGGTCTTTTTTTATTTGTTGCGCAAAAAAAGAAAAAGAAAAAGAAAAAAATCCAGAGATGATCAATTACCATCAAAAGAAAGCTCTATTTACCGCGCCATTGTCATTCAAATTGCGACAGCGCTGAAAGCTGGCCTGGGCAGGAAGGTGTATAAGTGCCCCCCGGTATTGAAGGGGTTAAGGTCCAAAGACGGCTTTGTAAACAAGCCGAACCCGTCAGAAGGAACATTTCCCGTGGGAGAAGAACCAATAATTCTGGGCGGAGGGCGGAGGTGACCCCCAAGAAGCGGGGTCTCCAGTACAGCTTGCCCGGTACTATTTCAGGGCACTGCATCTGTTTCCGTCAGAAAGACGTTTTGTCCCTGAGAAGAAGGAGTAAAAAGGAGGGCACGGCGCAGCCAGTCGGATAATTCCTAGAAACCCCCCTGCATCGCAGCACAGTCACAGCCGCGGCTCATGGGGATATTTTTGGTCGCGCAGTGACTCGGAAGAACAAAAATACACACAGAAAATATTTGCTGGCTGCGGGAGAGTCAGCCGATGGCTGCATAGAGCAGGCCTGGATCGCATGGAAGGGGCTGTGCTTGGGGGGGGGGGGAGGGTTAATCCCGCCACTCAGGATGCATTTAAAATGGGGGGTCATGTGACAAGGACTTCAAAGACGCTGGAAGCAGCCCCATCCACCACATTGCACGCAGCTCAGATCTTGGAGCGAGGAGAGGAGGGGGGAGGGGGAAAGAGCCGAAGCAGCACATGAACAGGCCGTGGCTGTGGGAAAATTGTGCAGGACGGGTCGCGTTAGAGGCGTCGTTCACACCGGTGCGCATCTAAAAAACTGACTAAAAGTGGACTATGCGCCATAGTTTTCTACGACTACACCCCTCACGGATGCGTTTGAGCACAGCGTTTAAATTTTTTTTATAAAAAAAATAAAAAAATCCATGTTGCTTCACAAGGCCCATTTGCCATGGTGACGAGTATCGCCGCATGTACAAGCCGCACGGATTCATATTTTAAACCCCTATGGAACGTTATCAGTTAAAGTGATACTAAAGGTTCCATTTTATTTATTTTTTAAATAACATACTTCCCTCCACTGTGCAGTTCGTATTTTACAGAGTGGCCCCGATCCTCCTCTTCTGGGGTCTCACGGCGGCTGTCTCGGCTCCTCCCCACATCAGCTAACCCCCTCTGGGAAGCTCTCTCCCAAGGGGGTTACCTTGCTGGCGCGCTCCCATGTCCAGCATTCAGTGTCCGTAGCCGCCGAATGCAGGACTTGGCCCCGCCCCCGTCATTGGATTGGATTGACAGCAGCGGGAGCCAATGGCTGCACTGCTATCAATCTATCCAATGAAGAGCCGAGAACCCGTAGAGAGCGAAGGCGGGATCGCGCCCACGGAAATTCGGGGCTCGGGTAAGTAAAACAAGGGGGGCAGGACACTGCATAGGATGCATGAAGGTGAAAATAAAACACAAAAAGTTACAACCCCTTGGGGCGGTTTGGGAGCGCTGTAGTTAGAGCTCCCAAAACGTCCTGCCCATTGAAACGAATGGGCAGCGCTTCCAAAGTGCCTGAAAACGAGCGTTTCGGAAGTGCCAACAAAACACAGCCCCCTTCTTTGGGGTTAAAAGCACCCAGCTAGTGGCCAAAAAGCGGTAAAGCACGGCGCTTTAGCGCTGAGGCGCCCGCAGTGTGAAAGGAGTCTTATAGTTGGTTTTCTTTAGAAAGCAGCCACAGCCTGAGAGAAAAAGCCTGTCCCCCGCCAGCCAGAGAAGGACCCCTTGCTCTCTGTAAGGTAGCAGCGGTCTCTCTGCAGAGGTCTGGCACGCCCCCTCTGCCATCCTTGGACTAGCCATGAGGCCTGCCCCAAAGGCGTGTGCAAGAAAAGCGACGTGATTTAGCGCCAGTGGGGGCAAAGTACTCTTAGTCCACCCAAGTCGAAACCAGGTGGACTCCATTCTCCAGAGGATCTGCCAAAGCGAGATCCATCTGAGGAGAACTAGGTTGAGGATCCCCCTAAGGAACAGCCCATGAATGGCAAAAAGAGGGGCTTCTCCTAAAGAGAAAATCCTCTGGTTGGGGAAAGGAAAAAGACCTGAGGGCCACAGAGCCTCCCCTCACCCAATTTGAAACCGGGTGGACTCCATTCTCCAGAGGATCTACCAAAGTGAGGTCCACCTGAGGAGTACTAGGTTGAGGATTCCCCTAAGGAACAGCCCATGGATGGAGGAGAACCTGACCAAAAGAGCACTGCTTTAAGGTCTGACATGTTGGGTATATATTTACCCGGCACAACCTCCTGCCACCATCTGGTGCTTCTCCGGGCTCTCCTGTGTACTAGGTTGAGGATTCCCCTAAGGAACAGCCCATGAATGGCCAAAAGAGGGGCTCTCCTGAAGAGAGACTCCTCTGGTAGGGGAGAGGCAAAAGACCTGAGGGCCACAGAACCTCCCCCCATCCTGACATCAGGGCAGGCTCCAATAACCCGCACCCCCAAGTCTCTGTGTGTAACAGAAAACAACCCTTATGTGCGGTGTAGGTGCCTGTGATAATAAAAAGTGCCAACTGCAGATCCACAAGGTGGGCCTTACAGCTGATATGAGAGCCACCCTTGGACTAGCCGTAAGGCCTGCCCCAAAGGCGCGTGCAGGAAAAGCAACATGATTAAGCACAAGTGAAGACACAGTGGGGGCAAAGAACTCTTAGTCCACCCAAGTCGAAACCAGGTGGATTCCATTCTCCAGAGGATCTGCCAAAGCGAGATCCATCTGAGGAGAACTAGGTTGAGGATTCCCCTGAGGAACAGCCCATGAATGGCCAAAAGAGGGGCTCTCCTGAATAGAGACTCCTCTGGTTGGGGAAAGGAAAAAGACCCGAGGGCCACAGAGCCTCCCCTCACCCAAGTCGAAACCAGGTGGACTCCATTCTTCAGAGGATCTGCCCAAGCAAGATCCACCTGAGGAGTACTAGGTTGAGGATTCCTCTAAGGAACAGCCCATGGATGGAGGAGAACCTGACCAAAAGAGCACTGCTTTAAGGTCTGACATGTTGGGTATATATTTACCCGGCACAACCTCGACTTTTATATTTGACCAAAAAAAATTGGGTAATATATTATGTTTGTGTGCCCTAAAATGAACTTTAGTGTATTTGTTTTACTGAAATTTAGACCTTCGCTGGAATATCGTGTGAAAAAAAAAAAAACTTTTATTTTCTAGGGGTGTCGGCTTTCAGAAAATCTCTCATGTTTTGGAGTTTTATGTAATCTTCAGGGCTAAAATTATATATTTTTTAACCACTTCCCGCCCAAGGACGTCATATGTCGTCCTGGACTTTCAGGGGTGATATCTGAATGATGGGGCAGCTACAGGCATCATTCAGATATCCATCTCTTCAGCCGGCGTATCTGTGCACCATAAGAACGATCATAGTGGCGGTTCCGCCGCTTGATCGTTCTTATAGGCGACGGGAGGGGACCCCCCCCCCCCGGGAGGGGACCCCCCCCCCCCCTCCCGCCGCCATCTGGTGCTTCTCCGGGCTCTCCCGTGCCATCAGAGACCCGGAGAAACAATCCGCCGGCGCCGGAGAGGAATAGAGATGACTGGTGACCAGACGGTCGTCGGAGGCCGGGGCGTGATGTTATGACATCACGCCTGGGTACCGGAATGTAAACAAAGCCGCAATCGCGGCTGAAAGCATGAGATCCGTGAATTTTTTTTTCACGATCTCATGCTTTCCAGCCTGGAGGAGAGATGCTTGGTCTTATTGACCCCGCCTCTCTCCAAAAAGAGGACCTGTCACACACCATTCCTATTACAAGGGATGTTTATGTTCCTTGTTATAGGAATAAAAGTGATCACATTTTTTTTTTTTTTAAAGTGTAAAAAAAATAAAAATAAAAAAAAAATGATTATACTTAAACGCCCCTGTCCCCAGTAGCTCGCGCTCAGAAGCGAACACACACGCAAGTCCCGCCCACATATGTAAACGCCGTTCAAACCACACATGTGAGGTATCGCCTCTGTAACTTTAAACTGGTAACCTGTAAAAAATAAAAAATAAGCGACACCTATGGAGATTTTTAAGTACTGAAGTTTGGCGTCATTCCATGAGTGTGTGCAATTTTAAAGTGCGACACGTTAGGTATCTATTTACTCGGTGTAACAACATCTTTCACATTGTACTAAAAAAATCAGGCTAACTTTACTGTTTTGTTATTTTTTAAATCATGAAACAGTTTTTTTACCCCACAAAAAGGAGTTTGAAAAATTATTCCGCAAATACTGTGCGAGATAAAAAGCCGCCATTTCCTAGGGTGTCTGCTAAAAAAAACCATATATAGTGTTTGGGGGTTCTGAGTAATTTTCTAGCAAAAAAATTATGATTTTTGCATGTTGGAGAGAAGTGCCAAAATAGGCCTGGTATGGAAGCAATTAACCACTTAAGGACCCCTTCACGCTGATATACGTCAGCAGAATGGCACGGCTGGGCACATCCATGTACCTGTACGTTGCCCTTTAAGCCCAGCAGTGGGCGCGTGCACATGACCCGGTCCGAAGCTCCGCGGCCGCTGGACTCGCGGACCCGATCGCCGCTGGAGTCCCGCGAACGGTCCCCGGAGCTGAAGAACGGGGAGAGGTGAGTGTAAACACAGCTTCCCCCTTCTTCACTGTGGCGCTGTCATTGATTGCGATTCCCTATATCAGGGAACACACAATCAATGACGTCACACCTACAGCCACACCCCCTACAGTTAGAAACAGACATGAGGTCACACATAACCCCTTCAGCGCCCCCGTGTGGTTAACTCCCAAACTGCAATTGTCATTTTCACAATAAACAATGCATTTTTAATGCATTGTTTGCTGTGAAAATTACAATGGTCCCAAAAATGTGTCAAAATTGTCCAAAGTGTCTGCCATAATGTCGCAGTCACAAAAAAAAAAAAAAAACGCTGATCGCCGCCATTAGTAGTAAAAAAATATTTTTTATAAAAATGCTATAAAACTATCCCCTATTTTGTAAACGCTATAAATTTTGCGCAAACCAAATCGATAAACGCTTATTGTGATTTTGTTTACCAAAAATAGGTAGAAGAATACGTATCGGCCTAAACTGAGGAAAAAAAAAAAAGTTTTGTATATTTTTGGGGGATATTTATTATAGCAAAAAGTAAAAAATATTGCATTTTTTTCAAAATTGACGCTCTATTTTTGTTTATAGCGCAAAAACTAAAAACCGCAGAGGTGATCAAATACCACCAAAAGAAAGCTCTATTTGTGGGGAAAAAAGGGCGCCAATTTTCTTTGACCGCGCAATTGTCTGTTAAAGCGACGCAGTTCCGAATCGCAAAAACTGGCCGGGTCCTTTAGCTGCCTAAAGGTCCGGGTCTTAAGTGGTTAAGCATGTGCCCAGGAAAAAAAAAAAACGCAAAAATGTCTCCGGCAGTGAAAGGGTTGTATTGTGAAGATGAAGGGAATTGAGAGGAACCAATTAGAACACAGGACAGGCCTTGCTATAAGTGTGGGAGAACTTTTCAGGGGTTGACAAATTTTCTTGGAATCTAGGAGCCAGCTAAAAAAGTTAGGAGCCAGAAAACGCGCCCCGTCCCGACAAGCTTGCGCGCAGAAGCGAACACATACGTGAGCAGCGCCCGCATATGTAAACGTTCAAACCACACATGTGAGGTATCGCCGCGATTGGTAGAGCGAGAGCAATAATTCTAGCCCTAGACCTCCTCTGTAACTTAAAACATGCAACCTGTAGAATTTTTTAAACGTCGCCTATGAAGATTTTAAAGGGTAAAAGTTTGTCGGCATTCCACGAGCGGACGTAATTTTGAAGCGTGACATGTTGGGTATCAATTTAATCGGCGTAACATTATCTTTCATAATATTTAAAAACATGGGGATAACTTTACTGTTGTATTATTTTTTAATAAAAAAAAAAGTGTAATTGTTTCCCAAAAAAGTGCGCTTGTAAGACCGCTGCGCAAATACGGCGTGACAGAAAGTATTGCAACAATCGCCATTTTATTCTCTAGGGTGTTAGGATAAAAAAATATATATATAATGTTTGGGGGTTCTAATTGGAGGGAAGAAGATGGCAGTGAAAATAGTGAAAAATGACATTAGAATTGCTGTTTAACTTGTAATACCAACGGCTCACCACCAGATGGCGCCAAGTCGCCAGGACCCTATTTCTAGTCGCCATGGCGACCTGATTTATCGAGCCCTGAAGAAAAGGGTAAGGCCGGTGTTCATTACGGTACAACGACCCCCAAACAAGACAGATAAAAGTTGAACGCTCACCTTCTCTCCGCTGGAATAGAAGAAATAGCGAAGCCTGACAATATTGCAGTGATCCAGCTTCCTCATTATCTGCAGCTCTCGGTTCTGTGAAGGAAGAAAAAATACAGATTTATTGTCTCTGTGTATGAAGCGATCGATAACACATTTCTTGACACACACTGAAAATGGGAGCACCGTATTCTATTATTACATAATATAGCAAAGTACGGGGGAGGGGGGGGGGGACACAGAGTTCAGGAAGCGGTCAGTTTAATCTGGGAGCGCTCGGGTCTGTTTGCATGACGTTTTAGTAAAACATCTAAGAGGATCGTTCGATATGGCAAACAATCAATACGGCTCCAGATACGTTTCAGGCAAATTGACTGAACCCTTTAAATGGTGGAAATTGGTATTTCGACATTTTCGACTTTATAAAGCTTCTCCGGGTAATTATTTCGCTCGCCCCCAACCCCCCTCCCCCCGAAGCGTATTGGAACAAATCCAGGGAAATGGACTTTGCAGCACTTCACCAATATAATCTATTTTTATAAGCCCAAATCCAAGCAAAAAAAAAAAGCAACCCTTGCGCGTTTCGTCCAGAGGAGAAGAAAAACAGTTTCTCTTGCCCGATTCTCTGCCCCTCCCCACAATCCAGGAGGTGACTGTCCCTCTGCGTCCCCCACATACAGAGAAGGGCTATTGACCGTGTCAGAAACCTGCACCTCAAGAGCGTGGGGGTGCGGAAGCTGCAGGGATCAGTCCACCCGAGCGGAGGATCGAATAAGTACCATATTTATCGGCGTATATCGCGCACTTTTTTGCCTTGAAAATCAGGGCAAAATCTTGGGTGCGCGATATACGCCGATACCCGCGCCGAGTTTTGAATACTGCGCCGACATATACCGAGCGCAGTACACTCAGGTATAGTCGGCCAGTCTCTGCTTCTTCCACGGTCACGTCCTGGACGTACAGGACGTGAGCGCGACAGTTGCCGAGCCTGCCCGAGTGTACTGCGCTCGGTATATGCTGGCGCAGTATTCAAAACTCGGCGCGGGAAACGAGCGGGGAGGATGCGAGGACGCCGGACCCGCCGAAGAGGACACCGGACCCGCCGCAGAAGGACACCCAAAGTCGCAGAAGGACACCCGAAGCCGCAGAAGGACGCCGGACCCGACGAGGCCGCCGATGGACGCCGCGCAAGACACCAAAACTGTAAGTACAAAAATATATTTTTTTCCACAGGATTGGGGGTCACTTTAGGGGTGCGCGGTATACGCGGGAGTGCGTTATACCGCGATAAATACGGTATATCTCCTTTTATTGTGTCCCCCCCCCCCGCCATAAATGAGTAATTAACCCTTGCAATACAACCACAGTTCCACTACAAGGATTTTTATTATTATTTACAGAACTAGTAAACCGCATTTGAAAATAAAAATAAATAGCTGGTCCTTTCACAGGTTAAAGTCATAATGTGCTAGCATTGCAGCTCATACTAGCACATTACGACAGATTTCCCTGTGAAACCGATCCCTTCAGCGACGTCCTGTCCCTGCTGACAAGGGATCCATCTTTGCACATTCTTCGTTCCAGGTTCGCACGGGAGTCACAGCCGCGGCGTAGCTCTCTCAATGGAGGGCATGCTGTCCATTGAGAGCACAGTGCGCATGCGCTGGTGACGTCACTGGCTGATTCACATAAATATCTCCTAAACTAAAATGTGCCCCCCCCCCGCTCTCTCCTCACAGGTGCCTCCATGTCCTTTTAGGAGGAAGTAAGACATGAGGGAACTGCTGCAGACAGGAACAGAGCTGGATCGAAATAGGACTAGTATTTTGGGGGGTGGATGAGGGGTTGGGGGGGGCCAAACAAGAGCAGGTACATTTTGACCTTAAAGTGGTTCTAAAGCCTAATCTTTGACTTAATGCAAAGCTCCACAAATCCCAGGTCACCATGGCGACTTGAAGTTGTGTCCTGGCGCCTGGGCTTTTGTCCCTGAAAATAAAGCTTTGTTATTTAAACATTGTCTTCTAGATTTAAAGCACATTTGTCAAGCCCGGCCTTAAAGAGGGTGTTTCAGACTGGGGGAAAAAAAAATAAAAAATAAAAAAAGGTCAACAGCTGTATCTGCTGACTTTTAATATTTGGACACTTACCTGTCCAGGGAGCCCGCGATGTTGCCATCCGATCGGCTGTTGGGTGCTGCTGCCGCCGCCATCTCCACTAAGGGAAACCGGCAGTGAAGCTTTTTGACTGCACAGACGTTTGGCCCAGCGGCGGAGGAAGGAGGAGGAGGGGACCGAACTTTCGAGGGATGGCGCTGCGGCACTGTCTCCGAAAGTGGGGACCTGTCAAAAACAGGCACCCGTTACCCCCTGAGAAGTGCCAAACGGAGCAAATAAGCCGAAGTTACACTTTTGGGCGGAGCTCTGCTTCATGCATTCCTTGCAAGGTAAAAAATGTTAAGGCATCAATTTTGGTCAATCAATCCTGCCCAACCCCCCCTCCCCTCATACTTACCTGAGCACTCATTTGATCCACTGCATCTCTTCTCTCCCCTCAGTTCTGAGTCTCATTGGCTTTGCTGGGGAACCGGGTGCCATTGGCTCCCAACGCTGTCAATCAAAGCCAACGAGAAGAGAGTGCCGATTCCCAGGGTGCCACTGGACAGAGGGGAGGAGCCAGGATCACGGGCCCTGAGAAGGAGGAGGATCGGGGCCGCTCGGTGCAATTTATTGCACAGAGCAGGTAGGTATAGCAATGTTTAATAAGAAAAAAAATACATCGTCTTTAACCACTTAAGGACCTTGCCTATTTTTCAGACTCGGTGTTTACAAGTTTAAAAATGTTTTTTTTTTGCTAGAAAATTACTTAGAACCCCCAAACATTATAATTTTTTCTAACACCCTAGAGAATAAAATGGCGGTCATTGCAATACTTATTGTCACACCGTATTTGTGCAGCGGTCTTACAAGCGCACTTTTTTGGAAATAAAATCACTCTTTTTAATTAAAATAAAAAAAACAGTAAAGTTAGCCCAATTTTTTTTTTTAAGATAATGTTACGCCGAGTAAATCGATACCCAACATGTCACGCTTCAAAATTGTGTCCGCTCGTGGAATGGCGCCAAACTTTTACCTTAAAAAATCTCTAAAGGCGACGTTTAAAAAATTCTACAGGTTGCATGTTTTAAGTTACAGAGGAGGTCTAGGGCTAGAATTATTGCTCTCGCTCTAACGATCGCGGCGATACCTCACATGTGTGGTTTAAACACCGTTTCCATATGCGGGCGCTGCTCACGTATGCGTTCGCTTCTGCTCGCGAGCTCGTCAGGACGGGGCGCTTTAAAAATGTATTTATTTTTTTCTTATTTATTTTATTTATTTTTACACCGTTTAAAAAAAATAAAAAAAATTTGGATCACTTTTATTCCTATTATAAGGAATGTAAACATCCCTTGTCATAGAAAAAAGCATGACAGGTCCTCTTATATGTGAGATCTGGGGGGTCAAAAAGACGTCACATCTCATATTTAAGCTAAAATGCAATAAAATAAAAATAAAACTGGTTATTTGAAAAAATTACAAAAATAAATTGTCCCTTTCAAAACGCCGATAACTGTGATCTCGCGGCGAATCCGCCGTCCAGACCACCATCATCGTTTACAGGACCGTCGCCTGAAGAGATGGATATGTCGGTTGTGGCAGCTGCTGCCGTTACCGAGATATCCTTCATCAAAAAGAGGATATATATAGTCGTGCGCTGGTCCTGAAGTGGTTAATGAACTTTAACCACTTAAGCCCCGGACCACTATGCAGGTAAAGGACCAGGCCCCTTTTTGCGATTCGGCACTGCGTCGCTTTAACTGACAATTGCGCGGTCGTGCGACGTGGCTCCCAAACAAAACTGACGTCCTTTTTTTCCGCACAAATAAAGCTTTCTTTTGGTGGTATTTGATCACCTCTGCGGTTTTATTTTTTGCACTATAAACAAAAATAGAGCGACAATTTTGAAAAAAAAAAAAAAAAAAGCAATTTTTTTTACGATAATCAATATCCCCAAAAAATAAATAATAATTTCTCTCTCAGTTTAGGCCAAAAAACATATTCGACATATTTTTGGTATAAAAAATAAAATAAATAATAATAAATAAAAAAAATGGCAAGAAGCGTATATTGGTTGGTTTGCGCAAAAGTTATAGCGTCTGCAAAATATGGGATAGAATTATGACATTGTTTTAAATTAATTCGTTTTTATTAGTAATGGCGGCGATCTGCGATTTTTAATCAGGACTGCGACATTATGGCGGACATTTGACGCCATTTTGAGACCATTGTCATTTATACAGCGATCAGTGCTATAAAAATGCACTGTGATTACTGTGTAAAGGACACTGGCAGTGAAGGGGTTAACCACAAGGGGGTGCTGAAGGGATTAAGTGTATCCTAGGGAGTGTTCTAACTGTGTAATAGAGGGGCTGGGATACAAGTGACTTGACAGTGATCACCGCTCCAGAGGACAGGGAGCAGTAGATTGGTGAACTGTCACTAGGCAGAAACAGGAAAATGCCTTGTTTACACAGGCATCTCCTCGTTCTGCAGCGCCGTGACACTATCGCCGGCACCTGGCGGACATCGAGTCCGCGGGACCTGTGAGCATGCTCACGCAGCACGCGGCGGGCGTGAACCCACCATGCCGCAATTTAAAAGGGGACGTACAGGTACGTCCCTTTGCGCAGCCATACCATTCTGCCGGCGTACATAGTCGTGCAGCAGTCGGCAAGCGGTTAAAAAGGACATGGTGGGGAAAGTGTGTGTGTGTGTGGGGGGGGGGGGGGGCGTGTGTGTTTGTGTATGTGTGGGGATGCGTGTGTATGTATGTGTGCGTGTGGGGATGTGTGTGTGTGTGTATGTATGTATGTGTGGGGATATGTGTGTGTGTGTGTATGTATGTGTGGGGATATGTGTGTGTGTGTGTATGTATGTATGTGTGGGGATGTGTGTGTGTGTATATGTATGTGTGGGGATGTGTGTGTGTGTATATGTATGTGTGGGGATATGTGCGTGTGTGTGTGCGTGTGTGTGTGTGTGTGTGTGTGTGTGTGTGTGTGTGTGTGTGTGTGTGTGTGTGTGTGTGTGTGTGTGTGTATGTATGTATGTATGTATGTATGTATGTATGTATGTATGTGTATGTATGTGTGTGTGTGTGTGTGTGTGTGGGTGTGTGTGTATATATATATGTATGTGTGTATGTGTATGTGGGTGTGTGTGTGTGTGTGTGTGTGTGTATATATGTGTATGTATGTATGTATGTGGGGGTGTGTGTGTGTGTGTGTATATGTGTGTATATGTATATATGTGTGTGTGTATGTGTGGGGGTGCGTGTGTGTGGGGTACTGAATGTACACCCTCCTTTTAGATGTACCACCTATGTAGTGCGAGTGAATATGTGAATGGAAAGTTCAGGTAGGTCCTCACATTCTACAGATTGTATAGAGTGTGTGGTGACCTTAAAGAGCCACAGCGGAGTCTCAGCACACGAGGAAGGGGTGCCGGGCGTGGCAACGCTGTGATGATACGGATTGGACGGAGGGTTGCTAGGCAGCACAGCAACAGGTGAAGCTCTGAAACACGCTGTACACATTCTTCAGGCGGCCAATTAGCTGGCCCTGATCCCGAGCTGTGAAACAACATGTTTACTTCTCACACAATCCGCCGATCTCTTCAGAGACGGGATCGCGGGACCTTCATACGGAGATCACATGACGCCGCATACAAACTATTTGCAGGACATTCTTTGGCACAATGCAGCAATAAAGCTCCATAAAGAGGAGACAAACGAGGGTTTGAGTGATTGAACGTTCCACACATGATCAGTAGAGGTGGGAGAAGCCCCGTATACAAGGTCTGCGGTCTCTGTATGAGGATTATACTGAGCCCATCCCCCGACAGAAATCACCTCACTGGGAAAGGTCAGCGATAAGTGACTGCACTCCGCACAGGGATGGTGGGAACTCCTCATAATGGGCACAGCGGGTGTACAGACCCGGGAACTCAGCACAGGGATGGTGAGAACCCCTCATAATGGGCACATCGGGTGTACAGACCCGGGAACTCAGCACAGGGATGGTGAGAACCCCTCATAATGGGCACAGCGGGTGTACAGACCCGGGAACTCAGCACAGGGATGGTGGGAACCCCTCATAATGGGCACAGCGGGTGTACAGACCCGGGAACTCAGCACAGGGATGGTGGGAACCCCTCATAATGGGCACAGCGGGTGTACAGACCCGGGAACTCAGCACAGGGATGGTGAGAACCCCTCATAATGGGCACATCGGGTGTACAGACCCGGGAACTCAGCACAGGGATGGTGAGAACCCCTCATAATGGGCACAGCGGGTGTACAGACCCGGGAACTCAGCACAGGGATGGTGGGAACCCCTCATAATGGGCACAGCGGGTGTACAGACCCGGGAACTCAGCACAGGGATGGTGGGAACCCCTCATAATGGGCACAGCGGGTGTACAGACCCGGGAACTCAGCACAGGGATGGTGGGAACCCCTCATAATGGGCACAGCGGGTGTACAGACCCGGGAACTCAGCACAGGGATGGTGGGAACCCCTCATAATGGGCACAGCGGGTGTACAGACCCGGGAACTCAGCACAGGGATGGTGGGAACCCCTCATAATGGGCACAGCGGGTGTACAGACCCGGGAACTCAGCACAGGGATGGTGGGAACCCCTCATAATGGGCACAGCGGGTGTACAGACCCGGGAACTCAGCACAGGGATGGTGGGAACCCCTCATAATGGGCACAGCGGGTGTACAGACCCGGGAACTCAGCACAGGGATGGTGGGAACCCCTCATTATGGGCACAGCGGGTTACAGACCCGGGAACTCGGCACAGGGATGGTGGGAACCCCTCATAATGGGCACAGCAGGTGTACAGACCCGGGAACTCAGCACAGGGATGGTGGGAACTCCTCATAATGGGCACAGCGGGTATACAGACCCGGGAACTCAGCACAGGGATGGTGGGAACCCCTCGTAATGGGCACAGCGGGTGTACAGACCCGGGAACTCAGCACAGGGATGGTGAGAACCCCTCATAATGGGCACAGCGGGTGTACAGACCCGGGAACTCAGCACAGGGATGGTGAGAACCCCTCATAATGGGCACAGCGGGTGTACAGACCCGGGAACTCAGCACAGGGATGGTGGGAACCCCTCATAATGGGCACAGCAGGTGTACAGACCCGGGAACTCAGCACAGGGATGGTGGGAACTCCTCATAATGGACACAGCGGGTATACAGACCCAGGAACTCAGCACACAAACTATTTGCAGGACATTCTTTGGCACAATGCAGCAATAAAGCTCCATAAAGAGGAGACAAACGAGGGTTTGAGTGATTGAACGTTCCACACATGATCAGTAGAGGTGGGAGAAGCCCCGTATACAAGGTCTGCGGTCTCTGTATGAGGATTATACTGAGCGGTCAGCCCATCCCCCGACATAAATCACCTCGCTGGGAAAGGTCAGCGATAAGTGACTGCACTCCGCACAGGGATGGTGGTAACCACTCATAATGGGCACAGCGGGGGTACAGACCCGGGAACTCGGCACAGGGATGGTGGGAACCCATCATAATGGGCACAGCGGGTGTACAGACCCGGGAACTCAGCACAGGGATGGTGGGAAGCCCTCATAATGGGCACAACACCTTGCCTCTACCAAGATGGCCACTTCCACAAAGACTCGAGCCCCCACACCCTCGAACACTCACACCCTCGAGCCCCCGCACCCTTGAGCCCCCGCACCCTCACATCCTTGAGCCCTCACACCCCCGAGCCCTCACACCTCAAACACTCACGCTCATTTTATTTTTCATAATTGGCAGCAAATATCTGATCATCCTGCCATTCGCCCATTCCTCTGTGAGCTTTATGACTACAATGTCCACTCTCTCCTATCTTGAGCTATGGGGTGCCATTTCTGATGCCTGCAGTCCTTCAGCCGGCTTGGCAGACATGCAGCCCCCCCCCCCCCCCCCCTTCGGTCCTGCTCAGTTTGACTGACAGCTCCTTGCAGAAAATTTGCGATCACAACAGCAGCTGTACCTAGTAAATGTAACCACACCCTCTGCACAGATAGACACGCCCCCTGAGCTCACAGGGCTTACATGCATAGGTGGGGTGATTGCCCCATTCAGTTGCTGGGTCGCATTCAGGGGGTTGTTGCTGCCCACCAAACACGGTCGGGGGAGGGGATAAATTTGTGTGGACACCCCCCATCCGCAGGCTGCCTTTGCAGCTCAAAGTAGTTGTAAACCTCACACATGAAATATGAACAAAGCATATCCCTTCTATAGCAGGGGTAGGCAACCCGAGGCCCTCTCCAGCTGTTGTGGAACTACATTTCCCATGAGGCATTGCAAGGCTGGCATTTACAATTACTCCCAGAGGCATGATGAGACTTGTAGTTCTGCAACAGTTGGAGGGCCCCCAGGTTACCTACCACTGCTCTATATAGTGTGTACTTGTCTCAATCCAGAGCACTAAGTGTAATTTCTGTCTGCTGCTTCCTACCTCTGCTATTAGCATGAGTCGCGCCTGGCAAGTGTTTTTCCTGACACCAAGGTGATAAATGGTCGCATGGCAGGAAATTCCAGCACAGAGTCTGATTGACAGCCTCAGCTCTGTTCCTGTGTGAAATGGTCGGGGGGGTGTTTTCCTCCAATCAGCTCTCAGAGCTCTCCTCGCTGGGCTCTGCAGAGTGTCATTTCAGCTCTCCGCCCCCCTTTTTTTTTCTGAACTCTCAGGCAAGCTTTATATTTCAGCACTTTGAACGGACGTAAAGAGAAGAGAATGCTGCAGATAAACAAGTACAACGTACGTAGGATAAGTCTCTGTGAGCCCACTTCACTGGGTAGGAGTAAGGGTTTACAACCACATTGAGTGAGAGAGGTCTGGGGGGTAAAAACGCAGCTACTAAATGGCGCCGTTGGGTCCTGAATGATCACACAGCAGCTCCAACCAAACCAGACGGAGGGAAGAAAAATCAGTCGGCAACGGCGGAGAGCGAAACTCCCGCTCGGCCTAAAAGCCATTACGGAAAATATTTAAATCAATTACTCGTCCTCAAAAATAGAATTCTTCATTAATAAAATATCAGACAATTTGACTAATTTTGTCCAACATCGCGCCCGCGGCAATCGCGGAAGACATGCTTTTTTTCTTGCAGACAAAGTAGAAAAATAGAAGAATTTTTATGACAGGCACTTCTAATTGTACGTCTGAAGCGAGACGAGGAGATCTGAGAAGAGCGTTCTCAGGAATGGCGTGACAAATCGGCGTTCTAAAATAAGACGGCATGCCGGAAAAGGAGGCAGCGAAAAGCTTGCGTCTATCACGCCGACGCGATTCAGTGATCTGATGAGACATGGATCACAGAGATCTGCACAAAAGATTTACTGGAGGACCCAGAGATCGGTTCTACTGCCCGGCGATCGACTACAACGTGGATCTCTAAAGGGAGGGAAGATCTACAGACCAGTTCTGTTACTTGGATTAGGAGGGGAGGATTCAATGACGTTTTTACCCCCCCCCCCCCCATGGATCAAAGACAGTGGCTGCAATTGATGGGCAAAGTGGCGGCATTTGACAGGCCGCAATTGATGGGCAAAGTGGCGGCATTTGACGGGCCGCACAGTGGCGGCAATTGATGGGCAAAGTGGCGGCATTTGACGGGCCGCACAGTGGCGACAATTGATGGGCAAAGTGGCGGCATTTGACGGGCCGCACAGTGGCAGCATTTGACAGGCCGCACAGTGGGGGCAATCGTTGTGAAGCGTTCTATGCAATTTCCTGCTCTTCCTTCCTTCCTCCTGGTACACAGGGTCCCAGAAGACAGCGAGACTCATTCAGAAAGCGAGCAAGCAACAAGAAGTGAAGCCGCAAAGTTTCACTTAGGGCCCTTTCACACTGGGGCGGGGGCTGCGGTAAAGCGCGGCTATTTTTAGGCTATGGTTCTCTCGGACGACAGTTTTTTGGATCGTGTGTATGGGCCATTACTGTGGACAAGTGTGGGGTGTAGCAAGATGGCGGCGACAGAACGTCACTTCCGTTACGGATTCTGATGGGTTGCCTAATCTGACGGAAAACACCTGCACCCGGAGCCGATGGACAGATTGGCTTGGGGGGACCGACATGGCGGGATCCCCGGACAGGTAAGAGTCTCTATATTAAAAGTCACCAGCTACAGTATTGGTAGCTGCCGACTTTAAAAAAAAAAATATCTTTTATCAGGGTGGAACTCCTCTTTAACAATCGTTCAGTATCGAGATTACGATTCTCTTCCCCCCTCACGATCTTAAAGCATTTCCCCGATTCGATGCACAGTTCTCTGTTTAAGCCAACAGGTGCAAAAAAAAAAAAGAAACATGGGCAGTGCCAAGTTTCACAACATCCCTCAGCTGCTGAGCCAACTCTCAACATTGTAACATTTTGTTCTTTAGATCAAAGGAATGATCTTCGGTCTGTAAATGAGGGAACCGCTTGAAACCCTTTCACACTGGGGCGGTGGAGGCATCGGCGGTAAAGCGCCGCTATTTTTAGCGGTGCTTTACCGTTGTTTTCGGGGCGCTTTTAACCGCTTGCCTCACGTAGACATACATCGGCAGAATGGCGCAGGCAAAGCAACGTATATATACACACGTTGCTTTAAACCTGCCCCCTAGCAGACACACGCCCGCCGTGGTCTCCGTGACCATGCCCGCAGATTCTATGCCCGCCGGTGTCCCGCAAAGGCAGAACAGGGGGTTGCCTTTGTGAACAAGGCATCTCCTTGTTATGCCTGGTGACATGTCACTGATCATCTGCTCCCTGTCATCGGGAGCAGCAATCAGTGATGTGTCACTCGTAGCCACGCCCCCTAACCGTTAGAATCACTCCCTAGGACACACTTAACCCCTAGTGGTTAACCCCTTCACTGCCAGTCACATATATATAGCACTGATCGTCATATAAATGACAATGGTCCCAAAATAGTGTCAAAAATTGTCCGATGTGTCCGCCATAATGTCGCAGTCACAAAAAAAAAAAAAAAAACGCTGATTGCCACCATAACAAGTTAAAAAAAAAAAAGCCATAAAAAATAACTATAACCTATTTTGTAAACGCTATAACTTTTGCGCAAACCAATAAACGCTTATTGCGATTTTTTTTTACCAAAAATATGTAGAAGAATACGTATCGGCCTAATCTGAGAAGAATAGATTTTTTTTTTTAAAAGGGGATATTTATTATAGCAAAAAGTACAAAATATTGCTTTTTTTTTTCAATTGAAGCTTTATTTTTGTCTATAGCGCAAAAAATAAAAACCGCAGAGGTGATCAAATACCACCAAAAAAAAAGTTCTATTTGTGGGGGAAAAAGGACGTCAATTTTCTTTTGGTACAACGTCGCACGACTGCGCAATTGTCCGTTAAAGCGACGCAGTGCCGAATCGCAAAAAGTGCTCTGGCCTTTGGCCAGCCAAATGGTCCGGGGCTGAAGTAGTCAACTCCCGCTAGTGGGCAAAAAAAGGGGTCAGCGGCGCTTTGCCGGCAGTTCGGCAGTGCTGCCCATTGATTTCAAGGGGGCAGGGGCGCTTTAGGAGCGGTGAATACGCTCCTACAGCTCCTCAAAGATCCGGCTAGTAGGACTTTTTTACCGTCCTGCTAGCGCACCGATCCAGTGTGAAAGCACTCGGGGCTTTCACACTGGAGCGGCTCTTTCAGGGTGCTTTGCAGGCGCTAATTTTAGCGTTATATAGCCTGCAAAGCGCCTCAGTGTGAAAGGGGTCTTAAAGACTAAGGGCCAGATCCACGAACATCGGCGCATATATAGGCCGGCAAAGCGCATCTTATTTACGCTACGCCGCCGCAACTTAGAGCGGCAAGTGCTGTATTCACAAAGCACTTGCGTCCTAAGTTACGGCGGCGTATCGTTAATGTGCCGGCGTAAGCGCGCCTAATTCAAATTGTGAAGAGGTGGGCGTGTTTTATGCTAATGAATCGTGACCCGACGTGGGTGACGTTTTGAACGAACGGCGCATGCGCCGTCCGTGGGGGTATCCCAGTGCGCATGCTCGAAATCACGTCGCAACTAGTCAATGCTTTCGACATGAACGTAATTTACGCAAAGCCCTATTCGCGAACGTTTTACGCAAACGACGGAAAATTCGACGCTGTCCCGACGTCCATATTTAACATTGCGTATGCCTCATAGAGCAGGGGTAACTTTACGCCGGAAAAAGCCTTTACGTAAACAACGTAAAAAAATGCGCCGGGCGGACGTACGTTTGAGGATCGGCGTACCTAGCTAATTTGCATACGCAACGCGGAAATCAAAAGAAGCGCCACCTAGTGGCCAGCGTAAATATGCACCTAAGATCCGACGGCGTACTAAGACGTACATCAGTCGGATCGAGCCCACATTCAGGCGTATCTTGTTTTGTGGATACAAAACAAAGATACGACGGCGCATCGTAGAACTTAAGCGGCGTATCAATAGATACGCCGCCGTAAGTTCTTTGTGGTCTGGCCTTAAACCCTTTTCTGACACTTGTTATTTTTTGCTTGAACAATACTTAGAACCCCCAATCAATGACAGATAAGGTACCCATAGACTCCTCTCCCATACACAGTAGCGCCCCCTTACAGAAGGGGTGATGCTCCAAGCCACTGGGTGGCACAAGACGATGATGATGATGAATTCCTCGGGCTCCGGTGAGCGCAGACAATGACACATCGCACACTTCCATGCGGCTATTTCTGGAAGATGAATCAGTGCCGAGCTTATAAAAAAGTAATTATAGGCGGCGAGGAGTAAAACCGCTCAGACAGCAATAAGTGGAAAGAAAATCGCAGTGTGGGTTCAGGACACTGGGGTCAGATGACCCCCCAAATAATCAGAAGACCACTGGCAGGGCTGGGCCGCCTCCTTTAATCCGCAGCACATGGTGAGCATTAGGCCCGCAGTCCGAGCGGTCACGTGATTTATAGCTGCTCTGCAGGACAATGAGTAAGGGGGGGGGGGGGGGGAAGTGGCTGCTTCCTGTCTGCTTTGATGCTCATGCTATTCAGAGACAGAGGAAACGCCCTCTGGCCCCTAAAGCGGATCCTGGGGGGGTAACCTGCCCAGCATCACATACAATACTATAACCAAAAAGATAAAGAAAAAAAAAAAAGACAGAGATCTCCCTGTCCGCAGAGGATCAAAGCTTCAATTCTCACGGAGATCACAGACTGTTATTTATTACAGAACAGAGTTCTGCAACAAGATGTACAGTGCAAGATGTAAGGCGAGGATCAAAAAGAAGAAAAACGCAAAAAAAGAGGAAGTATCAAGTGTAACCTCCGGGTCACAAATCCAAAAAAGGAAAGAAAGAAGGGAGAAGAAAAAAGGAAAGAAAGAAGGGAGAAGAAAAAAGGAAAGAAAGAAGGGAGAAGAAAAAAGGAAAGAAAGAAGGGAGAAGAAAAAAGGAAAGGGAGAAGAAAAAAGGAAAGAAAGAAGGGAGAAGAAAAAAGGAAAGAAAGAAGGGAGAAGAAAAAAGGAAAGAAAGAAGGGAGAAGAAAAAAGGAAAGAAAGAAGGGAGAAGAAAAAAGGAAAGAAAGAAGGGAGAAGAAAAAAGGAAAGAAAGAAGGGAGAAGAAAAAAGGAAAGAAAGAAGGAGAAGAAAAAAGGAAAGAAAGAAGGGAGAAGAAAAAAAGAAAGAAAGAAAGAAAAAGAAAAAAAGAAAGAGGGGAGAAGAAAAAAGGAAAGAAAGATAAAGAAAGGGAGAAGAAAAAAAGAAAGAAAGAAGGGAGAAAAAAAAAGAAAAAAAAAAAAGAGAAGAAAAAAAAAAAGAAAAAAGAGAGAAGAAAAAAAGAAAGAAAGAAGAGAGAAGAAAAAAAGAAAGAAAGAAGGGAGAAGAAAAAAGAAAGAAAGAAGGGAGAAGAAAAAAGAAAGAAAGAAGGGAGAAGAAAAAAAAAGAAAGAAGGGAGAAGAAAAAAAAAGAAAGAAGGGAGAAGAAAAAAAAAAAAAGAAGGGAGGAGAAAAAAAAGAAAGAAAGAAAGAAAGAAAGAAAGAAAAAAGGAAAGAAAGAAAAAAAAAAAAAAAAAAAGAGAGAGAGGGGAGAAGAAAAAAAAAAAAAAAAAAAAAGTTTTAGGCCTGATGCATCTCGAGTCGCACAGAATCGCATAACAATGGTAATCCCATCATTCTCTATGGTGCCCGCTCACATCAAAGCAGCGCGGTGAGACGCTAGTTTGCCGTTCTGCAGCGTGATTTTGGGCTTCAATGGAAACCAACCAGAAAAAACACAAACTACATTGTTCAGAAAGTAAAAAAGAAGGCTGTCGGAGGAAAAAAAAAAAAAATGGCGTGGGAGTCACCCTCACAATCCATACCGGGTCCTTTCTGGTCGGTTATGAATTTTAAAATTGCCAATTTTTTTTTAACCACTTGCCGACCGCGCACCGTCGAAATACGTCCACAAGGTGGCTCTCCTGGGCGAGATCACGTAATATGACGTCCGACGCGTGAACGGAAATTGGGCGCGCGCGCGCGCCCCCCCGCCGTTCCCGATGATCAGATTCGATGCAGAACTGATCAACCACCAGGTCCAGGCCAATAAAATCTGGCCTGGACCTGGTGATCGCTCTAACCAATGGTTGTCTTCCCCTGGCAATGTTTTGTAAACATTGGCAGGGGAAGTACTGCTCTCTCCCTCGTGTCGGTCTTTCCGTTCCAGACCGAGAGGGAGAGAGCATCTGAAACGTGAGTTGCACAACACTACTCTAACACCAGGTCACATAGGCACACATTTAACCCCCTGATCACCCCCCAAATTAACCCATTCACTGCCTGTCACTGTGTCACCCAGTACAGCAATCAGATTTTTTTTTGATCGCTGTACTTGTGTCATTAGTGACAAAAATAAGTGTTAGGGTAATCAGTCTTAGGCCCTAAAAAGTCTAGGGACCCCCCCTAACCCCCCCCCAATAAAGGTTTAACCCCTTCATTACCCCCTGTCACCAGTGATCACAGTATAAGTGTCACGGGTGACGCAGTTTAGCTAGTTAATTTTTTATAGCATCAAGGCACCCGCCATATTTTTTGCTATAAAGTTTTAACCCCCTGATCGCCCGGCGGGTGATCAAAGTTTGGTTTTAGCGCCAGATAGGGTCTGCGTCGCCCCAGGCAGCGGCCAATAGCGCTAACACCCACGCACGCACCATACGCCTCCCTTTAGTGGTATAGTATCTGATCGGATCGATACTTGATCTGATCAGATCTATACTAGCGTCCCCTGCAGTTTAGGGTTCCCAAAAACGCATGGTTAGCGGGATCAGCCCAGATACCTGCTAGCACCTGCGTTTAGCCCCTTCGCCCAGTCCAGCCCACCAAAGTGCAGTATCGATCGATCGATCACTGACACATAACACAAAAACACATAACTGCAGCGTTCGCAGAGTCAGGCCTGATCTCTGCGATCGCTAACAGTTTTTTTGGTAGCGCTTGACTCGGTCACTAACAGGTCAGGTGCTTTTTTGCCTGTGAATCTCACCACTGTACCCCTAAATTTAGAGCCCAAAATGGCAAATCGATGGTACAGTGATGAAGAGGCCTACTTGTTCATGAGCCTGACAGATAGTGATGAGGAGGTCACGCATCTGTCAAATTCTTGCTCAGAATACGATCCTGTAGACGACAGTGGCTCCCTGACAGATAGCTCTGACGACGGAGTGGTCCCTGCTAGGGTCAGGCGTACCAGACCCCGATCTTCTGCTGTCGCTGAGGTGCAAGAACCGCAGGGCTCTCGTATGGAGGAGAGAAGTACTAGCGCCGCTATTCCTTCTGGTGAACTGGCAAGCACCAGCGGCCTAGTACATCCTGGTCATATATCCAGCACTGCAGTAACACTTGGTGACGTGGCGAGTCCCATAAGTGCAGTTCAAGCTGGAGAGGTGGCAAGCACGAGTAGTGTCCCGCTGCCACCAAGAAGAAGACGACAAAGACAGGCCCGTCCCCATAGTGCCCTTCCTGCTGCATTCGCCAATCCTGATTGGGTACCCACCACTTCTGCAGCACCCGTACTTCCCCCATTCACTGGCCAACCCGGAATTCAGGTGAATACAGTTGATTTTACGTCACTGGATTTTTATTCGCTGTTTTTCACCGAAGATCTCTATAGATCTATTGTGGACCAAAGCAATTTGTACGCTGGTCAATTCTTCGCCGCTAATCCCCAGCTGTCCCTTGCCAGAGATTGGAAGCCAATTACGGTTTCTGAATTTAAGATCTTTCTGGGCCTTTCCCTCATCATGGGCATTACTAAAAAGAGTGAGCTGCGGATGTATTGGTCCACGCACCCAGTTCACCATATGCCCATTTTCTCTGCCTCCATGGCCAGGACACGATACGAGCAGATCTTGCGGTTCATGCATTTTAGTGACAATGAACTCTGTCGTCCTCGGGGAGACCCTGAATTCGATCGGCTCTACAAAATTCGGCCCCTCGTAAACCACTTCAACGAACGGTTTGCAGCCTTGTATAATCCCCATCAAGTTGTCTGCGTTGATGAGTCCCTGGTTAAGTTTTCTGGCCGCTTGTCATTCAAACAATTCCTTCCCAGCAAGCGTGCCAGATACGGGGTCAAGTTGTATAAGCTCTGTGACAGGGCAACAGGCTATACATCTAGCTTTATGGTTTACGAGGGAAAAGAGTCACGTAGAGCCGGAGAATTGCCCTGATTACATAGGGAGCGCTGGTAAGATAGTGTGGGAATTGGTGTCACCCTTATTCGGAAAGGGGTACCACTTGTACGTGGACAATTATTACACAAGCGTGCCACTTTTTAGTCACCTTTTTGATTATGGAATTGGCGCATGTGGCACCGTGCGACCTAATCGCCGGGGCATCCCCCAACGGCTTGTAGAATCCCGTCTTAGTCGGGGGGAGAGAGCCTGCTTACAGTGTAATAATTTGTTAGCAGTGAAGTGGAGGGATTCACGGAATGTTTTCGTTCTGTCCACGCTTCACGCAGACACGGCAGTCCAAATTCCTACGGCGGCTGGTGTTGTGGAGAAACCCCTCTGTATCCACGAGTACAACCTTAACATGGGAGGGGTGGACCTCAATGACCAGTTGTTGGCGCCGTACCTAATTGCCCGGAGGTCCAAACGCTGGTACAAAAAAGTGTCAGTGTATTTGTTTCAATTGGCTTTGCTGAACGCTCATGTGCTATACAGAGCTTCAGGACGGACTGGATCCTTCCTAAAATTCCAGGAAGAGATCGTCGAAGCCCTTCTGTTTCCAGATGGTGCTGTGCCCCACCTTCCCAACGCAAATGCAGTGAGCCGGCTGTATGAGAGGCATTTTCCTTTTGTCCTCCCTGGTACCCCTACCCAAAAAACCCGCCAAAAAAGATGTCGTGTCTGCAGCAAACTCGGATTTAGGCGTGACACCCGCTTTTATTGTCCCGACTGTCCTGACCAACCTGGTCTCTGCATTGGTGTATGTTTCAAACGCTACCACACACTAATTGAGTTTTAGCGTAGGGTACAGCACCACACAGTCCTAGGCACACCAACACAGGGTCTCGGAATATGTGATGGCCATCACATTTTGAGAGACCATAATCTGCAAGGTTCAGTTTACAGTTTTCTTACAGTTTTTATAAAAGTGAAAAAAAGTGGAAAAAAAATTAAAAAAACTCACACAAAAACACAAAAAAAATATAAAATAAAAAATCCAAAAATAGTTGTGGTTGTATTTTTCTCCTCTCTTTATTGTTCTCTTATGTTCACTCTCTACTGTCCACTCACTATTGTTCTATATCTATTCTCTCTATTTTTACAATGTTTTATTGTATTTGCTTTGCAGGTATGGTATGTTATACTGTAATGTTTGTTTTATTGTTAACCATCATTTGTTTAGCAGGTACGCCATTCAGTTGCATCGCGGATTTATTTAGCATGACAGCAACAGCGTTTGCTCCCACGATTTATAAAGCTGTGACTCCAACGCTGTAGGAGGTGATTTCACCACCACGGTTAAAAAAAAAGCATATATGCCGAAGCATGGGGGCAGCAGGGGCGCAGGAGCGATTTTGCTCCTAATGCCGCGTACATACGGTCGAAATTCCGACGGAGGCTTGCCCATGGAAAAGTTCGACCGTGTGTATGCGGCATAACTTTTTATGCGGGAGGATGCCCCCATGCTTCGGCATGTATATTTTTTAGGCACAGGTTGCGTTAAAATTTTTTTTATTTTTTACTGTATTTATTTTTTTGGTATTTGCTTTGCAGGTATGGTATGGTAAGATCTTAATGTTAAAATGTAATGTTACTTTGTTATAATGTTTAACCATCATTTGCTTAGCAGGTACGCCATTCAGTTGCAGCACGGATTTATTTAGCGTGACAGCAACAGCGTTTGCTCCCACGATACATAAAGCCGCGACTCCAACACTGTGGGAGGTGATTTCACCACCACAGTTAAAAAAAGATCATATATGCCGAAGCATGGGGGCATTAGGGGCGGAGGAGCGATTTTGCTCCTAATGCCGCGTACATACGGTCGAAATTCCGTCGGAAGCTTGCCCGTGGAAAAGTCCGACCGTGTGTATGCGCCATAACTTTTTATGCGGCGTACATACGTGTGTGAGCGGCATAACTTTTTTGCGGGAGGATGCCCCCATGCTTCGGCATATATAAATGGTGCGTGTATGCCCATCATTAGAAGTGGGTGGATGAAGGGAGGTATTCTAATGGTGGGCATACCCACCGATCAATCTTTTTTTCGTTCAGCCAACAGGCTGCATGAAAAAAAAAAAAGATTACAATACATGTCCAACAAGAACCATCAACGTATGGTATGTTGCTGGACTTTGAATGGTTATACCAGAATGATGCCTGCGGGTTTAGGTATCATCTTGGTATCATTCTTTTCAGCCAGCGGTCGGCTTTCATGTAAAAGCAGTCCTAGCGGCTAATTAGCCTCTAAACTGCTTTTACAAGCAGTGGGAGGGTATGTCCCCTCCCCGGATATAAACTGCGCCATTGGGAAAGTGGGAAAACATTTTATCACACCGATCTTGGTGTGGTCAGATGCTTTAAGGGCAGAGGAAAGATCTAGGGTCTAATAGACCCCAATTTTTTCAAAAAAGAGTACCTGTCACTAACTATTGCTATCATAGGGGATATTTACATGCCCTAAGATGGCAATAAAAATTATAAAAATAATAAAAAAAAGTAAGGAACAGTTTAAAATAAAATTAAAAAAGCAAATTAAATAATAATAAAAAAAAAAAAAAAAAAAAAAAAAGCACCCCTGTCCCCCCCTGCTCTTGCGCAAAGGCGAACGCAAGCGTTGGTTTGGCGTCATATGTAAACAGCAATTGTACCATGCATGTGAGGTATCACCGCGAAGGTCAGATCGAGGGCAGTAATTTTAGCAGTAGACCTCCTCTGTAAATCTAATGTGGTAACCCGTAGAGGCTTTTAAAAATGTATGTAGTTTGTCGCCACTGCGCATTTGTGCGCAATTTTAAAGCATGTCGTGTTTGGTATCTATGTACTCGGCCTAAGATCATCTTTTTTATTTCATCAAACATTTGGGCAATATAGTGTGTTTTAGTGCATTAAAATAAAAAAATATGTATTTTTGCCCAAAAAAATGCATTTGAAAAATCGCTGCGCAAATACTGCGACGTAAAAAAAAATGCAACACCCACCATTTTAATCTGTAGGGCCTTTGCTTTAAAATAATATATAATGTTTGGGGGTTCAACTTAACTTTCTTGCAAAAAAATAATATGTTTTTATGTAAACAAACAGTGTCAGAAAGGGCTTTTTCTTCAAGTGGTTAGAAGAGTGGGTGATGTGTGACATAAGCTTCTAAATGTTGTTCATAAAATGCCAGGACAGTTCAAAACCCCCCCAAATGACCCCATTTTGGAAAGTAGACACCCCAAGCTATTTGCTGAGAGGCATCTCGAGTCCATGGAATATTTTATATTTTGACACAAGTTGTAGGAAAGAGAATTATTATTATTTTATTTTATTTTTTTTGCACAAAGTTGTCACTAAATGATATATTGCTCAAACATGCCATGGGCATATGTGGAATTACACCCCAAAATACATTCTGCTGCTTCTCCTGAGTACGGGGATACCACATGTGTGAGACTTTTTGGGAGCCTAGCCGCGTACGGGACCCCAAAAACCAATCACCACCTTCAGGCTTTCTAAGGGTGTAAATTTTTGATTTCACTCCTCACTACCTATCACAGTTTCGGAGGCCATGGAATGCCCAGATGGCACAAAACCCCCCCAAATGACCCCATTTTGGAAAGTAGACACCCCAAGCTATTTGCTGAGAGGTATGTTGAGTATTTTGCAGATCTTGCTTTTTGTCACAAAGATTTGAAAATTGAAAAAAGAAAAAAAAAAAATATATATATATCTTTCTTCATTTTCAAAAATAAATGAGCGCTGTAAAATACTCACCATGCCTCTCAGCAAATAGCTTGGGGTGTCTACTTTCCAAAATGGGGTCATTTGGGGGGGTTGTGTGCCATCTGGGAATTCCATGGCCTCCGAAACTGTGATAGGCAGCGAGGAGTGAAATCAAAAATTTGCGCCCTTAGAAATCCTGAAGGCGGTGCTTGGTTTTCGGGGCCCCGTACGCGGCTAGGCTCCCGAAAAGTCCCACACATGTGGTATCCCCGTACTCAGGAGAAGCAGCAGAATGTATTTTGGGGTGCAATTCCACATATAACCATGGCATGTGTGAGCAATATATCATTTAGTGACAACTTTGTGCAAAAAAAAAAAAAAAAAAAAAAAAGTTTGTCATATTCCAGCAACTGGTGGCAAGATATAAAATATTCCATGAACTCAAAATGCCTCTCAGAAAATAGCTTGGGGTGTCTACTTTCCAAAATGGGGTCATTTGGGGGGGTTGTGTGCCATCTTGGCCTTTTATGGCCTTCAATACTGTGATAGGTAGTGATCGGTAGTGAGGAGTGAAATCAAAAATGTATGCCCTTAGAAATCCTGAAGGCCGTGCTTGGTTTTCGGGGTCCCGTACGCGGCTAGGCTCCCAAAAAGTCCCACACATGTGGTATCCCCGTACTCAGGAGAAGCTGCAGAATGTATTTTGGGGTGTAATTCCACATATGCCCATGGCATGTGTGAGCAATATATCATTTAGTGACAACTTTGTGCAAAAAAAAAAAAAATTGTCATATTCCCGCAACTTGTGGCAAAATATTAAATATTCCATGGACTCAACATGCCTCTCAGCAAATAGCCTGGGGTGTCTACTTTCCAAAATGGGGTCATTTGGGGGGGGTTTGTGCTATTTGGGCATTTTATGGCCTTCAAAACTGTGATAGGTAGTGAGGAGTGAAATCAAAAATTTGCGCCCTTAGAAATCCTGAAGGCGATGCTTGGTTTTCGGGGTCCCGTACGCGGCTAGACTCGCAAAAAGTCCCACACATGTGGTATCCCCGTACTCAGGAGAAGCAGCAGAATGTATTTTGGGGTGAAATTCCACATATAACCATGGCATGTATGAGCAATATATCATTTAGTTACAACTTTTTGTAATTTCTTTTTTCTTTTTTTCTTTTTTGTCATTATTCAATCACTTGCTACAAAAAAAAAAAATATTCAGTGGGCTCAATATGCCCCTCAGCAGATTCCTTGGGGTGTCTACTTTCCAAAATGGGGTCATTTGGGGGGATTTTGTGCTATTTGGGCATTTTATGGCCTTCAAAACTGTCTTAGGTAGTGAGAAGTGAAATCAAAAATTTGCGCCCTTAGAAATCCTGAAGGCGGTGCTTGATTTTCGGGGCCCCGTACGTGGTTGGGCTCCCAAAAAGTCTCAAACATGTGGTATCCCCGTACTCAGGAGAAGCAGGAGAATGTATTTTGGGGTGCAATTCCACATATAACTATGGCATGTGTGAGCAATATATCATTTAGTGACAACTTTTTGTAATTTCATTTTTTTTTTTTTTTTTTTTGTCATTATTCAATCACTTGTTACAAAAAAAAAAAATATTCAATGGACTCAACATGCCTCTCAGCAGGTTCCTTGGGGTGTCTACTTTCCAAAATGGGGTCATTTGGGGGGGTTTTGTACTTCCCTGCTATTTTAGCACCTCAAGAATTGAGATAGGCAGTCATAAAATAAAAGCTATGTAAATTCCAGAAAATGTACCCTAGTTTGTAGATGCTATAACTTTTGCGCAAACCAATAAATATACGCTTATTGGCATTTTTTTTACTAAAGACATGTGGCTGAATACATTTTGGCCAAAATGTATGACTAAAATTGAGTTTGTTCGATTTTTCTTATAACAAAAAGTAGAAAATATCATTTTTTCTCAAAA
>NC_053490.1:536939550-536984550 GCF_905171775.1 Rana temporaria | reverse complement strand
ATATCCAGATTTGTAGATATTTCTTCCAATACACAACGGGCCATGTAGGCATCACCCTTCTTCTACATCGGGCCGGGTAGGCATCACCCTTCTCCTACATCGGCCTGTGTAGGCATCACCCTTCTACATCGGCCCGGGTAGGCATCACCCTTCTCCTACATCGGCCCGGGTAGGCATCACCCTTCTCCTACATCGGCCCGGATAGGCATCACCCTTCTTCTACATCGGGCCGGATAGGCATCACCCTTCTTCTACATCGGGCCGGATAGGCATCACCCTTCTCCTACATCGGCCCGGGTAGGCATCACCCTTCTTCTACATCGGGCCGTGTAGGCATCACCCTTCTTCTACATCGGGCCGGATAGGCATCACCCTTCTCCTACATCGGGCCGGGTAGGCATCACCCTTCTTCTACATCGGCCCGGGTAGGCATCACCCTTCTCCTACATCGGCCCGGGTAGGCATCACCCTTCTACATCGGGCCGTGTAGGCATCACCCTTCTCCTACATCGGCCCGGGTAGGCATCACCCTTCTTCTACATCGGGCCGGGTAGGCATCACCCTTCTCCTACATCGGGCCGGGTAGGCATCACCCTTCTTCTACATCGGGCCGTGTAGGCATCACCCTTCTTCTACATCGGGCCGTGTAGGCATCACCCTTCTTCTACATCGGGCCGTGTAGGCCTCACCCTTCTTCTACATCGGGCCGGGTAGGCATCACCCTTCTTCTACATCAGCCTGTGTAAGCATCACGCTTCTCCTACATCGGGCCGGGTAAGCATCACCCTTCTACATCGGGCCGGGTAGGCATCACCCTTCTTCTACATCGGGCCGGGTAGGCATCACCCTTCTTCTACATGGGGCCGGGTAGGCATCACCCTTCTTCTACATGGGGCCGGGTAGGCATCACCCTTCTCCTACATCGGGCCGGGTAGGCATCACCCTTCTTCTACATCGGCCCGTGTAGGCATCGCCCTTCCTCTACATCGGGCCGGGTAGGCATCGCCCTTCCTCTACATCGGGCCGGGTAGACATCGCCCTTCCTCTACATCGGGCCGGGTAGGCATCACCCTTCCTCTACATCGGGCCGGGTAGGCATCACCCTTCTTCTACATCGGGCCGGGTAGGCCTCACCCTTCTTCTACATCGGGCCGGGTAGGCCTCACCCTTCTACATCGGGCCGGGTAGGCATCACCCTTCTCCTACATCGGGCCGGGTAGGCATCACCCTTCTCCTACATCGGGCCGGGTAAGCATCACCCTTCTTCTACATCGGGCCGGGTAAGCATCACCCTTCTTCTACATCGGGCCGGGTAGGCATCACCCTTCTTCTACATCGGGCCGGGTAGGCATCACCCTTCTACATCGGGCCGGGTAGGCATCATGGAGAGAGCAACGCAAAATCACGCTCACAGAAATTCGAGGTAAGTAAAACGAGGGGGGCCGGACACCACAACGTGTTTTTTCACCCTAACGCATAGGATGCATGAAGGTGAAAAAACACGAACCTTTACAACCCTTTTAAAGCAGAAGTTCAATTTTTGGGTGCTTTAAGATAACATGGACCCCCCCCCCCCCCCCCCGAGGTAGATTACATGGACAATGCGATTGCTTAAAGTGTGATGCTATGCGGGGAAACGCAGCGAATCTTGTCGCGTTTTACCGCATCGCACCAGTGTGAACCGAGACGGCGGCAAAACGCACCCTGAATACTAATCAGGGTCTCCACAATGAGAAATGAATTCTGGGGTAGGAGAAGGAAGGGTTAACCTCTCTGTGACATGTGACCTCTGGGAATTCCTTTGTCCTGGATGGCGGAGAGGCCCGACTGCCAAGTTGCCTTTGTGTGCAATCACAGCTGTTCTGCTACTACAGTGTGACCCGCGGCACCAATTGTCCCCCCAGCCAAACCCTGGGAGCTGGGCCCTGTAAGGCTAGGATGTCATTTACACCCCCCGCCCCCGTCCCCGTCCGTCCCCCACACACACACAAAATACAATCCAGCTTTATGTGCACTGACAAACTACCGCATGCAGCACTTTATAGACACGTGCTGCTGCTGCAGAGTTCTTCCCACTTCCTGTCTGCTGAAAATACTAATGGGGGGGGGGGGGGTCTTTATAAACGGAAAATTGAGGGGTGGAGGATTTATACTAGGAATGGGGGAATTTGTTTTCAGGGTGGTGGATTTATACTAGGAGTGGGCAATTTTTTTTTTTTGTGGTGGTGGTGGATTTATGCTTGGGGCATATGGGGAATTAGAGGAATTTAGCTGGGGGGGGGGGGGGGGTTTGGCACAGATTCGTGTTGGGAAGGGGATTTCAGCAGGGGGCAGATTTTTGAGAGGGGGAGGGGTTTATGCTTAGGGGGGTAAGAATGCAGATCAGTGCTCGATTATTTAAAAAAAAAAAAAAAATCTTCCTAGGGAGCCTGCAGAGCATTGCACTGGCAATCATTGGATCGGCAATCATTGGATCATGGGTGCAATGCAGGGCTCCTGCAGACTCTTTCTCCTATGCGGAAATAAAATGTGAACGCACGCACTAAAAAGTGCAGGGGGTGCTTTTTAGTCAACCCCCCCGAAGAAGGACTTCTACCCTGATCTCCGGGTGGGTACAAGGCTCCTGACAGGGACTAATGCCGCACACACACGATCATTTTTCGGCATGAAAAAAACTACGTTTTAAAAAAAGGTAATTTAAAATGATGGTGTGTGGGCTTCACATCATTTTTCGGGGTTCTGAAAAACGACAATTTTTTTTTCCGAACATGCTGCATTTAACGACGTTTTAAACTACCGTATTTATCGGCGTATACCACGCACTTTTTTTCCCTGAAAGTCAGGGCAAAATTGTGGGGGCGCGATATACGCCGATACCCGCGCCAAGTTTGAATACTGCGCCGGCATATACAGAGCGCAGTACACTCGTGTATAGTCAGGCAGTCTCGGCTCCTCTCGCGCTCACGTCCTGGACGTACAGGACAGGAGCGCGAGAGGAGCCAAGCCTGCCCGACTATACACGAGTGTACTGCGCTCGGTATATGCCGGCGCAGTATTCAAACTCGGCGCGGGAAACGAGCGGGAAGGACGCCGCAGAAGGACGCCGGACCCGACGAAGAGGACACCCGAGGCCGCAGACGGACCCGACGAGGCTGCCGCGCAAGACACCAAAACTAAGTACAAAAGTATTTTTTCCACAGGAATGCGGGTCCACTTTAGGTGTGCGCGCTATACGCCGGAGCGCGCAATACCCCGATAAATACGGTATGTCGTTTTTCGGGTTGTAAAAAACGGTCGTGTGTGGGCTAAAACGACGTTAAAAACCGGCGCATGCTCAGAAGCAAGTTATGAGACGGGAGCGCTCGTTCTGGTAAAACTGCCGTTCATAATGGAGTAAGCACATTCATCACGCTGTAACCGACAGAAAAGCGAGAATCGTCTTTTACTAACAGGAAATCAGATAAGGCAACCCCAAGGGTGGTGCCATCTGCATGGAACTTAACCTTTATAGTGCCGTCGTACGTGTTGTACGTCACCGCGCTTTGCTAGAGCATTTTTTTAAACGATCGTGTGGGCAACGTTGTTTTAATGATGGAAAGTTGGAAAAAACTGTTTTTTCTACATGCCGAAAAACGCCATTTTTTTCATGTCGAAAAATTATCGTGTGTACGCGGCATAAGGATTACATTCTTCTAGGCCTGGCTGACCTAGAAGAATGGGGTCTGCCAGGCAGACCATTGTAAACCTTAGTCCTCGTAGGCTCCCCAAGGTAGAAAGGGAGAGCCCCTTGACCTCGTATTCGATGGTTGGCTTCGGCTAACCTAGAAGAATGGGGTCTGCCAGCTAGTCCATTGCAAACCTTAGTCTTTGTATGCTCCCCAAGGTCAAAGGGAGAGCCCATCAACCTCGTATTCGATGGTTGGCTTCAGCTGACCTAGAAGAACAGGGTCTGACAGGTAGACCATTGTAAATCCAAGTCTTTGTAGGCTCCCCAAGGTCAATGGGAGAGCCCATCAACCTCGTATTCGATGGTTGGCTTCAGCTAACCTAGAAGAACAGGGTCTGCCAGGTAGACCATTGCAAACCCAAGTCTTTGTAGGCCTAAGGTCAAAGGGATAACCCCTCAACCTTGTATTTGATGGTTGGCTTCGGATGACCTAGAAGAATGGGGTCTGCCAGGTAGACCATTGCAAACCTTAGTCTTTGTAGGCTCCCCAAGGTAGAAAGGGAGAGCCCCTTGACCTCGTATTCGATGGTTGGCTTCGGCTAACCTAGAAGAATGGGGTCTGCCAGCTAGTCCATTGCAAACCTTAGTCTTTGTATGCTCCCCAAGGTCAAAGGGAGAGCCCATCAACCTCGTATTCGATGGTTGGCTTCAGCTGACCTAGAAGAACAGGGTCTGACAGGTAGACCATTGTAAATCCAAGTCTTTGTAGGCTCCCCAAGGTCAATGGGAGAGCCCATCAACCTCGTATTCGATGGTTGGCTTCAGCTAACCTAGAAGAACAGGGTCTGCCAGGTAGACCATTGCAAACCCAAGTCTTTGTAGGCCTAAGGTCAAAGGGATAACCCCTCAACCTTGTATTTGATGGTTGGCTTCGGATGACCTAGAAGAATGGGGTCTGCCAGGTAGACCATTGCAAACCTTAGTCTTTGTAGGCTCCCCAAGGTCGAATGAAAGAGCCCCTCGACCTCATATTCGATGGTTGGCTTCGGGTGACCTAGAAGAACAGGGTCTGCCAGGCCTTCTTGCTAAGCAGACCCCGTTCTTCTAGGTCAGCTAAAGTCAACCATCGAATACAAGATCGAGGGGCTCTCCCGAAGAGTGGACCCCCCCCCCAGGGGGACAGGGTAGGAAGGAACCTGAGGGCCACATATCCTCTCCCTAGATGTCAGGGAAGGCCCGAGGACTCACACTCTTCATATTGGTGAGAAAACACACCCAAAAGTGAAAGTCGTGACAAACAGTGGAATAAAAAAAAAAGGGGGGGCCACGCAGATTGTCCACTGGTCGGGCCCCGGTAGAGAAAAAATGCCCCTGGATTTAGCCAAAAATGCGCAGTGCAAAAGGAAAGCAAATTTAGAGCTTTGACCATGTTTTCCATTCACACCGTGGGGTCCCACATCCAAGGGTTACTAAGAGCACCCCTAAAACGACCACTCCCAGGGGGTACTGACAGCGCAGACCTTCTGCCTGCCCAGCCCATGGCCACACAAGGTAGAACGTGCAAACCAGGAGGTAATGGGCTCTTCCAACTTTCCTGGGGGAATTACTCCCCGTGCCCCAACTGCCTGTGGGCGCCCCGGTTTCTGTTCCAGCCGGTACTAAAAACTTCCAAGCCCCCCCATCACTCTAGCAGAGAGATTCATAACCACCACCCCCCAACCTTAGTCAGAATGACAGCACAGAACCTTCACCAGATCGCTGATCAGAACAGATACTACTTGGTCTTAGCCAATATAACAGAATACTACACTTGATCTTAGCCAAAAAGCTCCTGCAGACAGCACATGGGCCCAGAAGAGCCATGTCATCTCCTGACACTAGGCAGAAAAAACTAGGGCTGCATGAGGCAGAGAGAGGGATGTACCCGGGGGATCCGCCCCCTGGGAGGTACTGTGCTGTGTGAAGTGTTTTAACACTTAGAAGTGCTGATTTCTGCCTAGTCAATCTCCTAAAAGGAGGGATAATACCCTAAGGTCAATTGATGCTGTGTCCGTCCATGAACGGAAGAGAATTTTTTTTTAAAGCGCCCCGGCCCGGGAGCTTGCGCAGCAAAGAAAACGCATACGGAAGTAGATATTTAGGTAATGTAGTTTTTAGGTAATGTAGTTTGTCGCCATTCTATGAGTGCGTGCAATTATAAAAGTGTGACATGTTTGGTACCCATCAACATCATCTTTCACATTATACAAAAAAATTGTGACAACTTTCCTTTTTCGTTTTTTTTTTTAGTTCATGAAAGTGTATTTTTTTCCAAAAAAGTTGCGTTTAAAAACACTGCTGCACAAATACCGTGTGACATAAAAAATGTCAACAATCGCCAGTTTATTCTCTAGGATTCTCTGCTAAAAAGAATATATACAGTGGAACCTCGGATTACGAACATAATACGTTTCAGGAGAACGCTCGTAATCCAAAGCACTTGCATATCAAAGCGAGTTTTCCCATTGAAGTCAATGGAAACAAAGATAATTTGTTCCGCATTGACTTAAATGGCATGCAATACCGCATGCGGGCAGAGGCGGGGGGGGGGGGGGGGGGGGCGCCGGGGGGCCTGAGAAACGGACGAAAAAGTCAGAGGACACCTCGGCTGACCTTGGAAAGACTTCGCTCCCAAGATTTGCAGAGGTAAGCCGCGCTGTCCTCGGGCCTTTCCCTGAATCTCCGAGCGGCGACGTTCAGCTCGGCTCGGGCTGGGCTTAGTCATGAAAGGGTTAAGCATTTTCAATGTAGGAACAATTAATGTAGGGCTGGCTCTGCCCTTGTGCTCAGTACTGACTGGCCGCTCAGACGGAGGCAGTCGATTACAGTAAAGGGAGGTCATTATCCGCCGGGGGACCTTTTTCGGCAGGACACTGGCCCCACAGAAGTAGCAGCAGGTAAGTATCTGGCTACGGTTATGAGGTTTCACATATGGTAGGGATCAGGTGGGGGATCAGGTCAGTTTCCTATAAAGAATAGTAAATGAGTGAAGTGTATTGCTGTACAGCTCCAGGCTTCCCACGCTGGGAGGAGGAGGAAAGATGCAGCTCAGGAAGAAGTGCGCTCGCTCGTTCGGGTCAGGCGTGTCACAATCAAACAGCATTGATTGCACAACATGCATATTAATAGAAATGGCGGCTCCGCCCACGCCGTCTCAGTGCGGCACACGTGAAAGCGACGAGCGTTTCACAAATAAAACCAGAACTATTCCACTGAAGAGTCATATCGCCTTCTGTAGTATAAACAGGAGATGATGGGGGAACTATATAGAACGGGGATAGACAACACAAGAAGAGTGTTTGTACCTTGGGGCTGGTCTGCCTCTTGTAGCCCCCCCCCCCCACTACAAAAAAAAGGCCCCTCTAGGCTGACAATCTCCTCTTTGCCCCTCAGACCTCCCACCTCCATGATGCTTCATAGCGGCCCACCTGACGTCACTGTCATTTAGGTGCCGACTCTCCTCCCAGGACCAGCATACCCGTCTGTGGCTGCAGAGGTTAACTGCCCATCAATCTACTCTCCAACTACTGCAAGGGGAGCTACTTGATGAAGGAGATATACATATAAAACCCTGGTCTTGTAAATGTGCAGGAATTGGGAGGAGACCCGAGGGGTGAGGGTGAAGGAATTGGGGGTGAGGGTGAAGGAATTGGGGGTGAGGGTGAAGGAATTGGGGGTGAGGGTGAAGGAATTGGGGGTGACGGTGCAGGAATTGGGGGAGACCCGAGGGGTGACGGTGCAGGAATTGGGGGAGACCCGAGGGGGGAAGGTGCAGGAATTGGGGGTGACCCGAGGGGGGAAGGTGCAGGAATTGGGGGTGACCCGAGGGGGGAAGGTGCAGGAATTGGGGGAGACCCGAGGGGGGAAGGTGCAGGAATTGGGGGTGACCCGAGGGGGGAAGGTGCAGGAATTGGGGGTGACCCGAGGGGGGAGGTGCAGGAATTGGGGGAGACCCGAGGGGGGAAGGTGCAGGAATTGGGGGAGACCCGAGGGGGGAAGGTGCAGGAATTGGGGGTGACCCGAGGGGGGAAGGTGCAGGAATTGGGGGAGACCCGAGGGGGGAAGGTGCAGGAATTGGGGGAGACCCGAGGGGGGAAGGTGCAGGAATTGGGGGAGACCCGAGGGGGGAAGGTGCAGGAATTGGGGGAGACCCGAGGGGGGAAGGTGCAGGAATTGGGGGAGACCCGAGGGGTGAAGGAATTGGGGGTGACCCGAGGGGTAAAGGTGCGGGAATTGGGGGTGAGGGTGAAGGAATTGGGGGTGAGGGTGAAGGAATTGGGGGTGAGGGTGAAGGAATTGGGGGTGAGGGTGAAGGAATTGGGGGTGACCCGAGGGGTGACGGTGCAGGAATTGGGGGTGACGGTGCAGGAATTGGGGGTGACGATGCAGGAATTGGGGGTGACGATGCAGGAATTGGGGGTGACGATGCAGGAATTGGGGGTGACGATGCAGGAATTGGGGGTGACCCGAGGGGTGACGGTGCAGGAATTGGGGGTGACCGAGGGGGGAAGGTGCAGGAATTGGGGGTGACCCGAGGGGGGAAGGTTCAGGAATTGGGGCGACCCGAGGGGGGGGGGGGGAAGGTACAGGAATTGGGGGTGACCCGAGGGGTGCAGGAATTGGGGGTGACCCGAGGGGTGCAGGAATTGGGGGTGACCCGAGGGGTGAAGGAATTGGGGGTGACCCGAGGGGTGAAGGTGCAGGAATTGGGGGTGATCTGAGCCTGATATATAGCGTACACAGGAGCGAGAAGAAATGGTCACCAGCAGAAATCCAGAGCAACATTCCTTTTAGCGATTGGTCTACAGCAGGGATTTGCAATTAGCGGACCTCCAGCTGTTGCAAAAACTACAAGTCCCATCATGCCTCTGGCTCTGCGTGTCATGCTTGTGGCTGTAAGAGTCTTGCAATGCCTCATGGGACTTGTAGTCCTGAAACAGCTGGATGTCCGCTAATTGCATATCCCTGGTCTATAGGAACAGGTGGGGGAGGGATTAGTGGCGTCAGTCTTGTTTGTCAGGGCGGCCCAGGATTCGGCAATGACAGGTGAGTACAGGGGGGGCGGCGGCTTCCTCAAACTGCACCTCCTCAGGCCACCACCAGGCTTTATTTCTTCCCCATGTGACAAAGAAATAAATGCCACATTCAGATGCCGGTCAGTTCTAATGATCAGAAATGAAGAAGGGGGTCGCCTGTCACCGGACCTCTCAGTATCAGGATAAAAAGACATTTATAAACACAAACCATGACTCCGCCCCCTTCACTCACCTTGAACCGTTTGTCCTGCAGAACCTTTTTGATTGCCACCAGTTCCCCCGAGTCGCAGAGTTTGGCCTGGTAGACCACGCCGAAGGAGCCATTCCCGATCACCTTGGTGTCCGAGTAGCTGACCTCTTGCTGCCGGTCGGGACCCTGGCCTGGGGTGGCGACTACAGTGGTAACTTTGCTGCCGTCCTTGTCTCCTGAAGAGGAAAAGAGAAAAGAAACGGGTAAGAATCGCAGGAGGAATTTCTCACACTACGCAAATCACCTCTTCTCACTAAGGTTCGGGGAGTAACTGCAACTCTCCGCTGGGAACAGTTTGGGGGACGGCCCCTTCCTGTTCCAACATGACTGCGCACATAGCAAGGTCCATAAAGACATGGATGAGCGAGTTTGGGGTGGAGGAACTTGACTGGCCTGCACAGAGTCCTGACCTCAACCCTTTGGGATGAATTAGAGCGGAGACTGCGAGCCAGGCCTTCTCCACCAACATCAGTCCATAAAATCCAAGCGAGGTCCATAAAGACATGGATGAGCGAGTTTAATTCAAAGCACTGCGTCAGCTGCATGTACGCCCCACCACCACAGCAACTGGGATTTTTTACCCACCCCCCAGCCTGTGTATGACTGAGCACACATTTGGAGTGAACGCTGGATCTGATAAGACAGCAATGTGCTTTGGTAAGAAAACATTTTTAAAAAGGGAGGGGAGAAGGAAGAAGAAGAAGAATGAGGATGATGAGGAGGAGGAAGGGAGGAAGAAAGGAAGGAAAAATAAGGAAGGAGGAGGCAAAGAAAGAAGGAAGGAGAGGAGGAAGGAAGGAAATAAAGAAGAGGAAGGGAGGAGGAAGAAGGAAAGGAGGGAAGGAAAAATAAAAAAAAAAGAGGAAGGGAGGAGGAAGGAGGGGAAGAAGGAAGGAAGGAAGGAAGGGAGGAAGGGAGGAGGAAGCAAAGGAGGAAGGAGGGGAAGAAGGAAAGGGAAGGAAAGGAAAGGAAAGGAAAGGAAAGGAAAGGAAAAGGAAAGGAAAGGAAAAGGTAGGAGGAAGGAAGGAAGGAGGAAGGGGAGGAAAAAAAGGAAGGGAAGGAAAGAAGGAAAAATAAGAGGAAGGGAGGGAAAAGGAAGGAGGGAGGCAAAGATGGAAAAGGAAGGAGGGAGGCAAAGATGGAGAAGGAAGAGGGAGGGGGAAAGAAGGAAGAGGGAGGGGGAAAGAAGGAAGAGGGAGGGGGAAAGAAGGAAGAGGGAGGGGGAAAGAAGGAAGAGGGATCTGTAAAACTGATGCAATATAAACGTCCGTCATCACACAGCAGAGAAAAGATCGACTGCCCAGAAAAGATCGCCCCCCCCCCCCCCAGCCCGGAGGGTACCCGGCGCTCTGCTATTGACCAATCGCTGGCATGGCACAGCGGCAGAGTCCCGTGTCCTGGCGTGACCCCTGTGCCCTGTACAGCTGTGTCATCTGTATTTATAGCAATGTACAGAGACCCAGAACACATCAACAGGAAACAACAGATCACTCTCTCACACACGCCACAATGCCTCCCAAACGTCACCAACCGCGGGGCCGAGGAACACGGGACGTCAGAAGTCCCACACCCAAATGGGGGGGGGAGAAAATATTCCTACGTCTCAAGTGAGAGAACATGCAGGCTGCCATGGCTGAGAACTCCTTCTAGAAATACCAGCCGCCTGGCAGTGCCTCTGCCAAGTGCCCACAGCAACCAGCTTGCTATGGGGGGCACCTGAGCTGAGTCGCTGCTCTGTGTCTCCATTCACACACACACACACAGCTGCAGCTCGGTCCTGCCCCCTCTCTCTCTCACTGGTTCATTGGGCAGTGACCGACAGCAGCTGGAGCCAATGGCTCCCATTGTTGTCTCAGCCAATGAGGAGGGAGAGTCTCTGGAGAGCCGAGGCTCTTGTGTACATTTCTGCACTGCAATCTCTGGTAGGTATTAAGGGGGGGGGGGGGGTTAGTGCACAGAGAAGGTTTTTTTTTACCTTCATGCATAGAATACATGACTGTAAAAAACATTGAGCTTGACCTCCTCGGGGGGGCGGGAAAGTCGGGAGATGAGATACGGGCAGAAATCTGCCTCTGCCCTGCCAAGGACTGTGTAGGGGAGACAGAGTGAAAGGGGGAACCGTGATTAGAGAGGGGGGGGGGGCATGACTGCAAGTTGCACCGTGATGAGAGAAAAGGGGGAGGGGGAAAGACTGCAATGGGCACAATTAGGGTGAAAAGGGGGGGGGGCTACGAGGGGCACTGTGATTAGAGAGAAAAGGGGGACATGACTGCAAGGGGCACTGTGATTAGAGAGAAAAGGGGGGGGGGATTACTGCAAAGGGGCACTGTGATGCGAGAAAAGGGGGGGCATGACTGCAGGGGTCACTGATTAGAGCGAAGGGGGGCATAACTGCAAGGGGCACTGTGATTAGAGAGAAAGGGGGGGCACGACTGCAAGGGGCACTGATTAGAGCGAAAAGGGGGGCTGTGAGGGGCACTGTGATTAGAGACAAGGGGGGGGGGAGCATGACTGCAAGGGGCACTGTGATGAGAGAAAAGGGGGACATGACTGCAAGGAGAATTGTGATTAGAGAGAAAAGGGGGACATGACTGCAAGGGGCACTGTGATGAGAGAAAAGGGGGACATGACTGCAAGGAGAATTGTGATTAGAGAGAAAAGGGGGACATGACTGCAAGGGGCACTGTGATGAGAGAAAAGGGGGACATGACTGCAAGGAGAATTGTGATTAGAGAGAAAAGGGGGACATGACTGCAATGGGCACTGTGATGAGAGAAAAGGGGGACATGACTGCAAGGAGCACTGTGATGAGAGAAAAGGGGGACATGACTGCAAGGAGCACTGTGATTAGAGAGAAAAGGGGAGGGGGAAAGACTGCAATGGGCACAATTAGAGTGAAAGGGGGGGGGGGGCTGCGAGGGGCACTGTGATTAGAGAGAAAAGGGGGGGGTATGACTGCAAGGGGCACCGATTAGAGCAAGAGGGGGGGGGACTGCAAGGGGCACTGTGATGTTAAGGACTGCATTAGCATGGGGCACTGTAATCATCACAGCTCCCCCTTTACAGTCCAGCCTGCACTACATTAATGTACAGGGCACCGTGATGTGAAGGGGCACTGTAATCGGTCCCCTAGCCATCACAGCTGCCCCTTTACAGTACAGCCTGCGTTACATTAATGTAAAGGGGACTACACTGCAATGGGGCACTATGATGTGAAGGGGAACTGAGGACACTGCGGGACCACTTTAGATGGGGAACTATGATGTAAAAGGGGGACTGTGCCTGCAAAGGGGGTTGAAGACTGACTAAATATCCTGTCACCAGCCAAACCCCCCCCCCCCCCCATTTTTTTTACACCCCCCCCTCCTGGATAGGAGCTTTAAATAGAAATAAATTTAAAAAAAACGTTATGATGTATTTTTTTGCTTCAGTACCTCGGAGGAAAGGTGCACTTCCTGTGCTGAACAGCGGGAAGCAGCCACATGTGCACTTGGCTGGAACTCAAACTCTTTAATGCTTTGCAATGTACAGCCCAGGGGATGGGGACATACGACTAGAAGCTATGGTATTAAATATCCACAAGTGAAAGAAAGATTGAAAGATGAAAGATTAAGCATCCCCAGCATTCCTTTAGCTGTGCAGGTAGATACATGGGCTATAGGCTGGGTCTGGTCAACGAGCAATGAGATTAAGCCCCCCTGGCACCCCTTTAGCTGTGCAGGAAGAGACACGAGCTGGAGCTAAAGCAATAAGCTGTGAGATGAAGCCCCCCTGGCACCACTTTAGCTGTGCAGGAAGAGACACAAGCTGGAGCTAAAGCAATAAGCTGTGAGATGAAGCCCTGCCCCCCTGGCACCACTTTAGCTGTGCCAGTAAAAACATGAGCTGGAGCTAAGGCCCCTTTCACACGGTCGGACTGCTCATGTCCGCCCGTCAGTTTTGTCGGCGGACTTGAACGGCCGCTCCATGCAGTCCTATGGAGCGTTGGATGTCAGCGGAGACATGTCCTCTGACATCCGACCCGATCCGCCAAAATCAGACGTATGGCGATATGTCGCCATCCGTCCATGGCGGATCGGGTGAGATCTGGGGAAAAGGGACATGCTGTCCGTTTTCATCAGATCTCTCCATAGGAGACAGCGCCACTCGACAAGCCCCTCCCCCCACTCAGTGAGCAAAGAGGGACCGGTCATCCGCCAGCTCAGCAGAGAGATCTCCCGCTGAGCCGACAGACTCCGTAGCGACGGAGTCTGCCTCGTGTGAAAGAGGCCTAAAGCAATGAGCAGTGAGATGAAGCCCCCTTGCCACCCCTTTATCTGTGCAAGAAAAGACATGAGCTGGAGCTAAAAGCTGTGAGATGAAGCCCCCTTGCCACCCCCTTAGCTGTGCAGGTAAAGGCATGAGCTGGAGCTAAAGCAATGAGCTGTGAGAAGAAGCCCACCTGGCACCCCTTTAGCTGTGTGGGAAGAGACACAAGCTGGAGCTAAAGCAAGGATAAGATGAAGCCCCCCTGGCATCCCTTTAGCTGTGCGGGAAGAGACATGAGCTGAAGCTGAAGCAAGGATAAAAGAAGGAAAATCACCGCTCAAGGTGGGTCTGCTATAGGGTCATACACAGGTGTAGGATTCCAAGGGTGCTGGCAGTGCACTAGGCAAGCATTGGCGTAAAATGAAGGATGGATGGCCGCACTCCAAACCAAACAGGTTGTCTTTATTTAAACGAACAGCAAAAACACAGCAGATCACAGCAACAGAAACAGGAGGATAACCGACATTTCGCACTGACTTAGTGCTCAGCCATGAATAAGCACTAAGTCAGTGCGAAATGTCGGTTATCCTCCTGTTTCTGTTGCTGTGATCTGGTATGTTTTTGCTGTTCGTTTAAATAAAGACAACCTGTTTGGTTTGGAGTGCGGCCATCCATCCTTCATTTTACGCTAAAGCAAGGATAAGATGAAGCCCCCCTGGCATCTCATTAGCTGTGCGGGAAGAGACAAAAGCTAGAGCAAGGATAAGATGAAGCCCTCCTGGCATCCCTTTAGCTGTGCGGGAAGAGACATGAGCTGGAGCTAAAGCAATGAGCTGTGAGAAGAAGCCCCCTGGCACCCCTTTGGCTGTGCGGGAAGAGACATGAGCTGAAGCTAAAGCAATGATAAGATGAAGCCCCCCTGGCATCCCTTTAGCTGTGCGGGAAGAGACATGAGCTGAAGCTAAAGCAAGGATAAGATGAAGCCCCCCTGGCATGGGAAAAGACATAAGCTAGAGCAAGGATAAGATGAACCCCTCTTGGCACCCCTTTAGCTGTGCGGGAAGAGACATGAGCTGAAGCTAAAGCAATGATAAGATGAAGCCCCCCTGGCATCCCTTTAGCTGTGCGGGAAGAGACATGAGCTGAAGCTAAAGCAAGGATAAGATGAAGCCCCCCTGGCATCCCATTAGCTTTGCGGGAAGAGACATGAGCTGAAGCTAAAGCAAGGATAAGATGAAGCCCCCTGGCATCCCATTAGCTTTGCGGGAAGAGACATAAGCTAGAGCAAGGATAAGATGAAGCCCTCCTGGCACCCCTTTAGCTGTGCGGGAAGAGACATAAGCTAGAGCAAGGATAAGATGAAGCCCCCCTGGCATCCCATTAGCTGTGCGGGAAGAGACATAAGATAGAGCTAAAGCAAGGATAAAATGAAGCCCCCTTGAGCTGTGCGGGAAGAGACACAAGCTAGAGCTAAAGCAATGAGCTGTGAGAAGAAGCCACCCTGGCACCCCTTTAGCTGTGCGGGAAGAGACATGAGCTGAAGCTAAAGCAAGGATAAGATGAAGCCCCCCTGGCACCCCTTTAGCTGTGCGGGAAAATACATAAGCTAGAGCAAGGATAAGATGAAGCCCTCCTGGCACCCCTTTAGCTGTGCGGGAAAAGACATAAGCTAGAGCTAAAGCAAGGATAAAATTAAGCCCCCCTGGCATCCCTTTAGCTGTGCGGGAAGAGACACAAGCTAGAGCTAAAGCAAGGATAAGATGAAGCCCCCTGGCACCCCTTTAGCTGTACGGGAAGAGACATGAGCTGAAGCAAGGATAAGATGAAGCCCTCTTGGCATCCCTTTAGCTGTGCGGGAAGAGACATGAGCTGAAGCAAGGATAAGATGAAGCCCCCTGGCATCCCTTTAGCTGTGCGGGAAAAGACATAAGATAGAGTTAAAGCAAGGATAAGAATGTTTTACTGGTTGGCACCTGTACAGTCTTCACGTGCGGATCCTGTGTGATCGGAATGTGCTGTGTACAGTCTTCACGTGCGGATCCTGTGTGATCGGAATGTGCCGTGTACAGTCTTCACGTGCGGATCCTGTGTGATCGGAATGTGCCGTGTACAGTCTTCACGTGCGGATCCTGTGTGATCGGAATGTGCCGTGTACAGTCTTCACGTGCGGATCCTGTGTGATCGGAATGTGCTTGTGTAGGACGATCAAACAAACATTCGCTTTGCTGTCTCACCTGACACCGAGCCAAGCTTCCCAATGTCACACAGCGCTTCCCTCCACAACGATGGCAGAGCGCCACGTTACTGGTGACCCGCGAGCAAGACGGCTACAAAAGAGTCCCTTATTCTAGAGGCCAGCCGCAGAGCGCCAACCACACAGGAGGATCAGACGCCAACACAAGACCTCAAATCAAAGATAGCTTTATATACAAAAAGCAGACAGCACGAGGCGACGCACATCCTGATAAGGGAACGGACGGCGGGCAATTTAGAGGCGGGAAGCACGCTTCTGAAACAGATCTGATAGGTTCTGAAAAAAAAAAAAGGAGGCGAGGCCTAGAGCTGGCCATACATGTGGCAATTTTACCGCAAACGTCCATTCCATTATATGTACACTACAAACTGTATGATTGGATCGGTTTTGATATCGCTGCTTTACTAACCTGAGAGTTTATTATTCTAAACAGGAAAAATGCATTTTGTTTGCAAATGTTAAAGATTCCGACTACCAGCAAGAATGAGTCCTTACATTTAACGAGCACCCGTCATTTCAGATCCATCATGGCAGCGCCTGTTAGCGGGCATCCAATCACCTTCTGCCACCGCCACATCCCTCACAGCCGTCCCATTAACGTGAATGGGACTGTCGATGAGCCAACAGCGGGTCAGGAGGAGGAGGAGGGGCCAACAGCGGGTCAGGAGGAGGAGGAGGGGCCAACAGCGGGTCAGGAGGAGGAGGAGGGGCCAACAGCGGGTCAGGAGGAGGAGGAAGGGGCCAACAGCGGGTCAGGAGGAGGAGGAAGGGGCCAACAGCGGGTCAGGAGGAGGAGGAAGGGGCCAACAGCGGGTCAGGAGGAGGAGGGGCCAACAGCGGGTCAGGAGGAGGAGGGGCCAACAGCGGGTCAGGAGGAGGAGGGGCCAACAGCGGGTCAGGAGGAGGAGGGGCCAACAGCGGGTCAGGAGGAGGAGGGGCCAACAGCGGGTCAGGAGGAGGAGGGGCCAACAGCGGGTCAGGAGGAGGAGGGGCCAACAGCGGGTCAGGAGGAGGAGGGGCCAACAGCGTGTCAGGAGGAGGAGGGGCCAACAGCGGGTCAGGAGGAGGAGGGGCCAACAGCGGGTCAGGAGGAGGAGGAGGGGACAACAGCGGGTCAGGAGGAGGAGGAGGGGCCAACAGCGGGTCAGGAGGAGCCAACAGCGGGTCAGGAGGAGCCAACAGCGGGTCAGGAGGAGCCAACAGCGGGTCAGGAGGAGCCAACAGCGGGTCAGGAGGAGCCAACAGCGGGTCAGGAGAAGCCAACAGCGGGTCAGGGATGACAGTTGCTCTTAAATCATAATTTTTAAAATCAAATCCACCCCGATAGCGACCCACCGTGGGCGGCAGGGACAGGAAGAGCGACCCACCGTAGGCGGCAGGAAGAGCGACCCACCGTGGGCAGCAGGGGCAGGAATAGCGACCCACCGTGGTCGGCAGGGGCAGGAAGAGCGACCCACCGTGGGCGGCAGTTGAATTATGCCCCATTGTTGGTGTCAGTGGCCGGAATAATACCTCAAGGGCTGGATAAAGGGCAAGCAAAGGGCCACATCTGGCCGCAGTTTGGGACCACTGGCCTAGACAATGCTTGTTATCCTCCAGCCAGAAAATGAGGTGGGCTCTATCTGGCTTACTGCAGTTTCTAACGCATATTGTAAGACGCTCACAGTGTGCAGTGAAATCAGAGTAAGCCATTTCAGTCCAGGAGAGGAGCCGGTACACACCTGTACAAGACTGGAGTGCATGCTGGGAATTGTAGTATTCCAATATCTGCACATGTATAGACTGCCTCAGTGCTGCTGTAGATGCAGTCTGGTAACATGCAGTCGCTGTTGCTTCCTGTGCAGATGGATCGGAGGGGGGGGCTGAGGTCACGCTGCAATATAAAAAAAAAGGAACATTAGCGCAGCTCCACACTGCCTTTGTCAGTTTGATGAAGGGCAGGAAGGATCGCGGCGTGCAGCCAGGAAACGATCGGTTTCCCTTAATGCGAAGTGCTTTACCTGACAGCGCAGACTTGCCGATTCTGCAATAATCTGCATTACGGGACTCCTCCTGCGGTCGGGGCCTTGCATGAGACAGCAATGTGAGTGCTGCAGCACGATGTCACAGCATTCCTCGGCACTGCAGCAAGCCAATCCAAACCTGGGCAACCGTCCGAGCCACACCCACTGAATACAGACTGCACCAATGTCTGGGGGGGGGGGGGGCACAGGCAGATCTGTAGACTAGTGACCTCCTGACCACAGTAAATGTCTGATCCTGTAAGTCACCAACAGGTCCTGTACATAATCCACATTCCCACTCCAAACAAAATATAAATACTTAACTGTATATATTTTATAGCAGAGACCCTAGAGAATAAAACGGCGATTGTTGCAATATTATTTTTTTGTCACACGGAGGGGAGGCGGTACACCTGTACAAGCCTGAAGGGAAGGTTGGAGGTCAGATTGGTACAAATCCCGGGAACGTCTCCCCAAGGATCCTCCAGACTCACATGTACGAGAGAGCCCGGCACAGATCCCCCGTGGCCCCAGGTACTGGAGCTTCAATACAAAAGCAACAAAAGTTGTTGCTGCAGCACAGACCCCCCCCCCCCCCCCCACACACACACACCTGGGTAGCAGAATACAATCCATTACAATGGATTTGCCCTTGAGCGCAGGATATGTACGGATGTTTCTGTTACCTAGGAGACTGCAAACCTCATTCTGGCGAATCGCTTCTCCTGGTGGGTGATGGGTTCAGGGGTTACACAGTGGCAGCCTTCAAATGCACATTGGCAGGGAATGTAGACGCTCTCAGGTTGTCATTATTAGCAGTCATTGAGCGCCATCTTGATTTATTTCATAGATAAAAGTTGGGGGGGGGGGTCGCCCCAGAGAGGGGGGGGCAGACACTGCCCAAAAGGACGCCCCCAGAGAGGGGGGTAGACACTGCCCAAAAGGACGCCCCCAGAGAGGGGCCGCTGCCCAAAAGGACGCCCCAGAGAGGGGAACGCTGCCCAAAAGGACGCCCCCAGAGAGGGGCCGCTGCCCAAAAAGGACGCCCCAGAGAGGGGCCGCTGCCCAAAAAGGACGCCCCCAGAGAGGGGCCGCTTCCCAAAAGGACGCCCCAGTGGGGGGACGCTTCCCAAAAGGACGCCCCAGTGGGGGGACGCTTCCCAAAAGGACGCCCCAGAGGGGGGACGCTTCCCAAAAGGACGCCCCAGAGGGGGGACGCTTCCCAAAAGGACGCCCCAGAGGGGGGACGCTTCCCAAAAGGACGCCCCAGAGGGGGGACGCTTCCCAAAAGGACGCCCCAGAGGGGGGACGCTTCCCAAAAGGACGCCCCAGAGGGGGGACGCTTCCCAAAAGGACGCCCCAGAGGGGGGACACTTCCCAAAAGGACGCCCCAGAGGGGGGACACTTTCCAAAAGGACGCCCCAGAGGGGGGACACTTTCCAAAAGGACGCCCCAGAGGGGGGACACTTTCCAAAAGGACGCCCCAGAGGGGGGACGCTTCCCAAAAGGACGCCCCAGAGGGGGGACGCTTCCCAAAAGGACGCCCCAGAGGGGGGACGCTTCCCAAAAGGACGCCCCAGAGGGGGGACGCTTCCCAAAAGGACGCCCCAGAGGGGGGACGCTTCCCAAAAGGATGCCCCAGAGGGGAGGACGCTTCCCAAAAGGATGCCCCAGAGGGGAGGACGCTTCCCAAAAGGATGCCCCAGAGGGGAGGACGCTTCCCCAAAGGACGCCCCAGAGGGGGGACACTTCCCAAAAGGACGCCCCAGAGGGGGGACACTTCCCAAAAGGACGCCCCAGAGGGGGGACACTGCCCAAAAGGACGACCCAGAGGGGGGACACTGCCCAAAAGGACGCCCCACAGAGGGGACACTACTGAGAACTAACTGGATGTTACTGGAGGGACATTGCGGAAGAGTCACTGGTGGCCAGAAAAGAACACTGCCGAAAAGTCATTGGAGACCACGGGGGGGGCACTGCTGAAAAGTCATTGGAGGCCAGAGGGGGGCACTGCTGCAAAGTCATTGGAGGTCAGGGGGGGCACTGCCGAAAAGTCATTGGAGGCCAGAGGGGGGCACTGCCGAAAAGTCATTGGAGGCCAGAGGGGGGGCAATGCCGAAAAGTCAATGGAGGTCGGGGGGGGCACTGCCGAAAAGTCATTGGAGGCCGGGGGGGGGCACTGCCGAAAAGTAATTGGAGGCCAGAGGGGGGGGGGGCTTCGCCGAAAAGTCATTGGAGGCCAGAGGGGGGGGGGCTTCGCCGAAAAGTCATTGGAGGCCAGAGGGGGGGGGGGGGGGGGGCACTGTGGAAAAGGTGGCCAGAGGGTAATGGTACTGAAAAGTCATTGGAGGCCAGAGGGGGGGGGGGGGCACTGCCGAAAAGTCATTGGAGGCCAGAGGGGGGCACTGCCGAAAACTCATTGGAGGCCAGAGGGGGGGCAATGCAGAAAAGTCAATGGAGGCCAGAGGGGGGGCAATGCAGAAAAGTCATTGGAGGCCGGGGGGGGGGGCACTGCCGAAAAGTAATTGGAGGCCAGAGGGGGGGGGGCTTCGCCGAAAAGTCATTGGAGGCCAGAGGGGGGGGGGCACTGCCGAAAAGTCATTGGAGGCCAGAGGGGGGGGGGGGGGTTCGCCGAAAAGTCATTGGAGGCCAGAGGGGGGGGGGGCACTGCTGAAAAGGTGGCCAGAGGGTGATGGTACTGAAAAGTCATTGGAGGCCAGAGAAGAACTCGGCTCTCCAGCAGATCCCTCACAGGGCTCAGCACACATTACTCCTGATTGAGGGGCTCCTGTCAGTAACTAAAAAACAAATTGGCCGCTCCATTGTGCGGGACGGCCGCTGTTGATGTGGAATTGCGAGTAGAATAAAGTCTTGGCAAAGTTCAGTTTCGTTGTGTTGAGCAATCAGCGACTTTACTAAAGACGTTTACAAAGAGCTCTTTGTTCCCTGGCCGGTGTTCTCCGCAGCGGCCAAAAAATGTCATTTTACTGATGTGTCGGGGAAGGCAGAGATGAGAGGAGAGCAGCTGAACGCATAAAACAAAAGTGAGGCCGGCCTGGGAACACCAAGTCAGGAGGTAAAAGGCTGAACCCCCGGAGGGTCTTACAGAACAAAAGGAACTCGCAGAGATTTACTACAAGGGTGACAAGTCTACTTCAGCCCAACAATGGCCGACAAGGACGGGCCGCACCATGCCAGCCCAGCACGGGCCGCACCATGCCAGCCCAGCGCGGGCCGCACCATGCCAGCCCAGCGCGGGCCGCACCATGCCAGCCCAGCGCGGGCCGCACCATGCCAGCCCGGGCCGCACCATGCCAGCCCTGCGCGGGCCGCAACATGCCAGCCCAGCCCGGGCCGCAACATGCCAGCCCAGCGCGGGCCCGCACCATGCCAGCCCAGCGCGGGCCGCACCATGCCAGCCCGGGCCGCACCATGCCAGCCCTGCGCGGGCCGCAACATGCCAGCCCAGCCCGGGCCGCAACATGCCAGCCCAGCGCGGGCCCGCACCATGCCAGCCCAGCGCGGGCCCGCACCATGCCAGCCCAGCGCGGGCCCGCACCATGCCAGCCCAGCACGGGCCCGCAACATGCCAGTTCCCTCTCTCCTGCGTTCTTGAAATCTATACAAGGAGATCGTTGCTTATAACGGCCCCCATCGCCGCACCGATCACCCCCGAGTGTCCCGTGTCCTCCTCTATGCTCATATGGTCCCCCTCCATGTCCCTCCTCCTCCAGTTCCCCCCCATGTCCCGGATCTGTCAGGATGGACAGCGGACGAAGTAGTCAGTAAATATGTAGATTACCGGCTCCTTCCTTTTCCTGAATGCATAGAGTCAGTGATCACAGACTGTCCATTCATAACTGAGCAGAGTAAACTGTGTTCACGATACTTCAGTTTATAAAATGTAGAGGAGCCGCTGTCTCCTGTCCATTCATATTTAGTGCAGCTGAGGCTACAGAAAAAGTAACTATGGAATCTGTCACTAGTCCCTTTCTCGGTATCAAAGGGGAGATATCAGGAGTCCGTTTAAAACCCTCTGGTGGTCGGCGGCACAAGCAACCCACCACAGACTGGCGGTCGGCGGCACAAGGAACCGACCAGACTGGCGGTCGGCGGCACAAGCAACCCACCACAGACTGGCGGTCGGCGGCACAAGGAACCCACCACAGACTGGCGGTCGGCGGCACAAGGAACCCACCACAGACTGGCGGTCGGCGGCACAAGGAACCCACCACAGACTGGCGGTCGGCGGCACAAGGAACCCACCAGACTGGCGGTCGGCGGCACAAGCAACCCACCACAGACTGGCGGTCGGCGGCACAAGCAACCCACCACAGACTGGCGGTCGGCGGCACAAGCAACCCACCACAGACTGGCGGTCGGCGGCACAAGCAACCCACCACAGACTGGCGGTCTGCGGCACAAGGAACCCACCACAGACTGGCGGTCGGCGGCACAAGGAACCCACCACAGACTGGCGGTCGGCGGCACAAGGAACCCACCACAGACTGGCGATCTGCGGCACAAGGAACCCACCACAGACTGGAGGTCGGCGGCACAAGGAACCCACCACAGACTGGCGGTCGGCGGCACAAGGAACCCACCACAGACTGGCGGTCGGCGGCACAAGGAACCCACCACAGACTGGCGGTCGGCGGCACAAGGAACCCACCACAGACTGGCGGTCGGCGGCACAAGGAACCCACCACAGACTGGCGGTCGGCGGCACAAGGAACCCACCACAGACTGGCGGTCGGCGGCACAAGGAACCCACCACAGACTGGCGGTCGGCAGCACAAGGAACCCACCACAGACTGGCGGTCGGCGGCACAAGGAACCCACCACAGACTGGCGGTCGGCGGCACAAGGAACCCACCACAGACTGGCGGTCTGCGGCACAAGGAACCCACCACAGACTGGCGGTCGGCAGCACAAGGAACCCACCACAGACTGGCGGTCGGCAGCACAAGGAACCCACCACAGACTAGTGGTCAGTTGGATCACAACCTTCTTAGATTAGTGGTCAGCAGGAAAATAATCCCCCCATAATGAGAACACCCCACCATGTAAGACACTGGTGGGAGAACAGGCCAGTGGTCACTTGTCAGGATCAGAAATTGTCCGTTGCTCAAGGTACCCCCAGCAACCTTTGGAGGAACCCTGGTGTGCAAAAAGGCTGATGCCCCATACACACGGTCGGAATTTCCGAAAGAAAAGTTTGATGTGAGCTTTTGGTCGGAAATTCCGACCGTGTGTAGGCTCCATCTGACTTTTCCTGTCAGAATTTCCGCCAACAAAAATTTGAGAGCTGGTTCTCAAATTTTCAGGCGGAAAAAACTCCTGTCGGAAATTCCGATCATCTGTAGCAATTTCGACGCACGCTCGGAAACATTGAACTTCATTTTCTCGGCTCGTCGTAGTGTTGTACGTCACTGCGTCCTTGACGGTCTAAACTTCAAAGAACTTTTGTGTGACCGTTTGTATGCAAGCCAAGCTTGAGCGGAATTCCATCAGAAAAAAATCATCCAAAAGGTTTTTCCGTTGGAAAAATCCGATCGCGTGTACGCGGCATGAGATTGAGAATAAAAGGGAACCCCCGACCAGTAACTCAGGATAGCGCACTTATCTATCCTCTCCAGTTTTCACACATCCTCCAACTGTACACCCGCTGGCCATACATTATATCCTGCATGTTTCTTAACTGGTTGCCGACCAGCCGCCATTGCTCGAGAGCCTGTACAAAAACATCGGCTCTCGCGCACCCCGCTCTCCCCCGACTTCTGTGCACGTGCCCGGCGGGCGCGATCCCCGCCGGGCACACGCGATCGCTCGTTACAGAGCGAGGAGCGGTGTGTGTAAACACAGCTTCCGGTCCTGTCAAGGAGAGAAATGCTGATCTTCTGTTCATACAATGTATGAACAGAGATCTGTAATTTCCCCTAGTGAGGCCACCCCCCCTACAGTTAGAACACACTTGACCCCCTTCCCCGCCCCCTAGTGTTAACCCCTTCCCTGCCAGTGGCATTTTTATAGTAATCAGTGCATTTTTATAGCACTGATCGCTATAAAAATGCCAATGGTCCCAAAAATGTGTCAAAAGTCTCCGAAGTGTCCGCCATAATGTCGCAGTACAGAAAAAAAATAAAAAAATAAAACGCTGATCGCCGCCATTACTAGTAAAAAAAAAAAAAAAAAATATTATAAAAATGCCATAAAACTACCCCCTATTTTGTAAACGCTATAACTTTTGCGCAATCCAATCAATAAAGGCTTATTGCAATTTTTTTTTTTACAAAAAATAGGTAGAAGAATACGTATCGGCCTAAACTGAGGAAAAAAATATATTTTTTATATATTTTTGGGGGATATTTATTATAGCAAAAAGTAAAAAATATTCATATTTTTTCAAATTGTCGCTCTATTTTGTTTATAGCGCAAAAACTAAAAACCGCAGAGGTGATCAAATACCACCAAAAGAAAGCTCTACTTGTGGGGAAACTGCCAGTTAAATTGACGCAGTGCCGAATCGCAAAAAGTGCTCTGGTCTTTGACCAGCAATATGGTCCGGGGGTTAAGTGGTTAAACAGAATAAAGTTCAAAACGTAAAGATTCCGATTCTGTTGCGCCGATTTGAACGGTTTCGATTGGATGGGATATTCACAATATCATACGATCCCAATACGGAGGTTGTTCAGTGTCGCCTTCTATTAAATGACTAACCTCATTTCCTGGATGCCTCTAATTGCAATGATTATACGTTGCCAAGTCATCCAACTTTCTTTCCAAAAATGTCTCATTTTATTATTGTTAATTCCTTTTATTGTTAACATTTTGGCAAATAAATAAATGGAAAAAAAGGCCATTTCCAACTTGAACGAAAAAAATAAATAAAGCCCCTCACAACATCTGGAGCAAGGCTCAGGACCGCCCCCAGATAATGAACAACGAATCTGATTAGTCAGCACAGACAACACACGCCTTCCACGACAGCCGCGTTCAGACCGACATACCTTTGAAGCCAAGCGGGACCGATTGCAGAGTCACCAGCAACTGTATTTTGTAAAAGCCGGTCAATTTAATAAAATAAAAAATAAAATAAAAAAAAGTACCGTATTTATCGGCGTATACCGCGCACTTTTTTGCCCTGAAAATCAGGGCAAAATCGTGGGTGCGCGGTATACGCCGATACCCGCGCCGAGTTTTGAATACTGCGCCGACATATACCGAGCGCAGTACACTCGGGTATAGTCGGGGCAGTCTCGGCTCCTTCCGCGCTCACGTCCTGGACGTACAGGACGTCAGCGCGAGAGTTGCCGAGCATTGCCGACAATACACGTGTACTGCGCTCTGTATATGTCGGCGCAGTATTCAAACTCGGCGCGGGAAACTAGCGGGGAGAACGCGAGGAGGCCGCAGAACCCGACGCAGAGGACACCCGAAGCCGCAGACGGACGCTGGACCCGACGAGGCCACCGATGGACGCCGCGCAAGACACCAAAACTAAGTACAGAAAAAGCTTTTTTTCCCCCACAGGATTCGGGGCAACTTTAGGGGTGCGCGGTATACCGCGATAAATACGGTATAAAAAAAATAATAAAAAATATATATATTTAAATTTATAATAAATAATAATAATAATTCAGGTTGACATCCACTTTAACCACTTAAGGACCGCCTCCTGCACATATACGTCGGCAGAGTGGCACGGCTGGGCACAAGCACGTACAGGTACATCCTCTTTAAGTGCTCTTTAAGAAGAATACGTATCGGTCTAAACTGAGGAAAAACAATGTTTTTTATATATTTTTGGGAGATATTTATTACAGCAAAAAGTAAAAAATATTGCATTTTTTTCAAAATTGTCGCTCTATTTTTATTTATAGCGCAAAAAATAAAAACCGCAGAGGTGATCAAATACCACCAAAAGAAAGCTCTATTTGTGGGGAAAAAAGGACACCAATTTTGTTTGGGAGCCACGTCGCCCAACCGCGCAATTGTTGGTTAAAGCGACACAGTGCCGAATCGCAAAAACTGGCCAGGTCCTTTAGCTGCCTAAAGGTCGGGGGTCTTAAGTGGTTAAATAATAGATATTGGAATTTCCGTTCAAATTTTGCTAGAAGGCTAGGATTCCACTATTGCGACCTGAAAGTTGCAAAATTTTGCCGCAATTTTGATGCGACTTAAAAAAACAATGCCTGTGTAATCTTGGGGTCTATGGACCTCAAGTCGCATGAAAAGCCTGACCAAAGTAGTGCAGGCCAGGGACTACTTTGAAGTCGCACAGATATGAGCGGTACTCATTGGAAATCATGGGGGGGGGTACGACTTGTCATGCGACTTTGCAGTCCCTGATCACAGGACAGGTTCACACGAGTGGAAACCGAGCCTAAGAGAACGTAATGAATACGAATTTATACAAAACAAATGCTGCATCTAAACCAATGGAACAGAAGGAAATAATAATAATTTTTTTATTATTATTATTTTGTTAAGTTCCATTGGTTTAGATAGGACATTCGTTATTTCGGACAAATTGTTCAGTTGGATTTTGAAAGGAAATTCCAATACCTAGAATTGAAGAGTTCGTTATTTCAGATTTTCGAATATTTGGAAAAATTTGTTAAAAACTGAAATCCAGCAAATGAAAGAAGCCGACCAGGGACAGTCAGGAAATGAGGGCGGGGCTCTATCTGACTTTACAGCTTCTAATGCACATTGATGAGAAGCTCACAGTGTGCAGGAAAAAACACGAGGACGCCGTTTCTGTCCAGGAGACGCGCCGGTACACCTGTACAAGACTGGAGTTCAGATTTAACCACTTGCCGACCGCGCTAAAGCTACATGACGGCTACAATGCAGGCATCCGGTTCTGGGAGGGCATCCATTGACTTTCTCCCCGAACCCCCCCCCCCCCCCTGCACACCCTTAGGGCACATATCAGGTACACTCTGATCGATGTGTTCTTCAGACACAGCTGTTTACAGATCGGGGTAAAGGGCCAATCACAGCAATCCTTTACCATGTGATCAGTGGTGTCCAATCACAGCTCATCAAATGTAAACAAATAGCAGTTATGGTAATTTCCTTTCCTCAGTACTGTCACTGTGTGAGGAAAGGAAAGCCAATAACCGCCAATCAGCGCCCATCAGTGACGTCGCCCATAAGTGCCGCCGCCCATCACCGACGCCGCCCATCAGCGCCCTTCACCGACGCCGCCCATCAGCGCAGTCGCCTACCAATGCCCATCAGCGCAGTCGCCTACCAATGCCCATCAGCGCAGTCGCCTACCGATGCCCATCAGCGCAGTCGCCTACCGATGCCCATCAGCGCAGTCGCCTACCAATGCCCATCAGCGCAGACGCCTACCAATGCCCATCAGCGCAGTCCTCTAGCAATGCCCATCAGCGCAGTCGCCTAGCAATGCCCATCAGCGCAGTCGCCTAGCAATGCCCATCAGCGCAGTCGCCTAGCAATGCCCATCAGCGCAGTCGCCTAGCAATGCCTAATCAGCGCAGTCGCCTAGCAACGCCCATCAGCGCAGTCGCCTAGCAACGCACACCAGCGCAGTCCCCTAGCAACGCCCACCAGCGCAGTCCCCTAGCAATGCCCACCAGCGCAGTCCCCTAGCAACGCCCACCAGCGCAGTCCCCTAGCAATGCCCATCAGCGCAGTCGCCCAGCAATGCCCATCAGCGCAGTCCTCTAGCAATGCCCATCAGCGCAGTCGCCTAGCAATGCCCATCAGCGCAGTCGCCTAGCAATGCCCATCAGCGCAGTCGCCTAGCAATGCCCATCAGCGCAGTCGCCTAGCAATGCCCATCAGCGCAGTCGCCTAGCAATGCCCATCAGCGCAGTCCTCTAGCAATGCCCATCAGCGCAGTCGCCTAGCAATGCCTATCAGTGCAGTCGCCTAGCAATGCCCATCAGCGCAGTCGCCTAGCAATGCCTAATCAGCGCAGTCGCCTAGCAATGCCTAATCAGCGCAGTCGCCTAGCAATGCCTAATCAGCGCAGTCGCCTAGCAACGCCCATCAGCGCAGTCGCCTAGCAACGCACACCAGCGCAGTCCCCTAGCAACGCCCACCAGCGCAGTCCCCTAGCAACGCCCACCAGCGCAGTCCCCCAGCAATGCCCATCAGCGCAGTCCCCCAGCAATGCCCATCAGCGCAGTCGCCCAGCAATGCCCATCAGCGCAGTCGCCCAGCAATGCCCATCAGCGCAGTCGCCCAGCAATGCCCATCAGCGCAGTCGCCTAGCAATGCCCATCAGCGCAGTCGCCTAGCAATGCCCATCGGCGCAGTCGCCCAGCAATGCCTAATCAGCGCAGTCGCCTAGCAATGCCCATCAGCGCAAAGTAAAGCTCCATTTCATATGGGTACAGTGTTGCATGACCGCGCAATTGTCATTTGAAAAAAGTGCTGGAAATTGGCCTGGGCCGGAAGGGGGGGGAGGAAGTGCCCGGTATTGAAGTGGTTAATGATGTACAATGAATACAGATCTGCACACCCACGCGTGTCCTTTACATGAACACACGCAGTAAGAGGGGCCACGTCATCGGTTTTATCACATCTTCTTCAGAACGTCGATCTCCTACAAGTCCGGTCACGTCCCGGACCTGTGCAGGTTAATCAGCCGCCTGCAGGAAGTCGTGCGCCCGCATCGGGTCAGGCTGGAGGGAATGTTTTTCCTGCTGAACGCCGCCGTACAGAAAGCGATGACACGGCACATTTCCATAGACGTTCCTTGCGGCAGTTTCTATGTATGCTGCAGAGTCCGGGACCGATCCCAGGAGGCGAGGCGGCACAGCAACAGCATCTGCTGGATTTACACTCACCTGCATAACAAGTAGACTGCAAAGCGTGCGGGCGTGTGTGTGTGCGTGTGTGCGTGTGTGTGTGTGTGTGTGTGTGTGTGTGTGCGTGTGTGTGTGGTAGCTGCACCTCCAGGACACTGTACAGACAAGCCATTATGTCATCATGTGAGTGTCTAAAGGAACTCACCAATAGCAGACAGGTTTTATTCTATTATCCAATCACCTCATACACTGCCAAGTCAAAGCATTTTAGCCACTTGCCAACCCCGTCATGTAGAAGTACAGCGGCAAAGCGACTTTCCTGCGCTGGATTGCGTATTCGATACTCCAGCACTTCCGGGTAGGGGGGGGGGGGCACAGACGCTGCCCCGTCTGCACTATGATTGGTCACAGCACACGCTGATCAGCGGGTTTCGGCCAATGGATGTCTGCCGGCACCCGCTGATCGGCCAGGAGGAAGACAAGACAGAGCTCTGCCAATTTAAAGTGATTGTGAAGGCAGAAGGTGTATTCTATGTATTAAGATAACAAACTTTCTACCCCTCTCAGCGCCCTCCCCCCCCCCCCCAGCAATGTTCCAGTATATATCCCACATAGTTTGTAGGCGCTATAACTTTCACACAAACCAATCAAACACTTATTGCAGGGTTCGACAAAATCCAGGCGCCCGGTCGCAATTGCGACTAGAATTAGCGACCTGGCGCCCGGGGAAGCCCCATCCTGTGTCTCCGTGCGCCCCCACCTCTCCCGCCGCGCCTTCTGCAGGCCTAAGCTTCCTTCTGTGATCTGGCGCCATCATTTGGTGACCGTTGGCATGACAAGTAAACCAGCAATTCTAATGGAGCTTCCAGAGTGTTTTCACTGCCATCTCCTTCCCTCTAATTAGAACCCCCAAACATTATATTTTTTTATTCTAACACCCTAGACAATAAAATGGCGGTCGTTGCAATACTTTGTCACACCGTATTTGCGCAGCGGTCTTACAAGCGCACTTTTTTTGGGGGAAAAAATACACTTTTTTAAATTAAAAAATAAGACAACAGTAGAGTTAGCTCAATATCGTTAATTTTTATATTGTGAAAGATAATGTTACGCCGAGTAAATTGATACCCAACATGTCACGCTTCAAAATCGCGTCCGCTCGTGGAATGGCGACAAACTTTTACCCTTTAAAATCTCCATAGGCGACGTTTAAAAGATTCTACAGGTTGCATGTTTTCAGTTACAGAGGAGGTCTAGGGCTAGAATTATTGCTCTCGCTTTACCAATCGCGGCGATACCTCACATGTGTGGTTTGAATACCGTTTACATATGCGGGCGCTGCTCACGTAGGCGTTTGCTTCTACATGCGAGCTCGTCGGGACGGCGGCGCGTTTTCTGGCTCTTAACTTTTTTAGCTGGCTCCTAGATTCCAAGCAAATTTATCAAACCCTGTGCTAATGGGATTGTTTTTATTTTTATTTTTTACTAAAAGACATGCAGCAGAATACATTTTGGCCAAAATGTATTAAGAGATTTTTTTGGATATATGGTTTTATAGCAGAAAGTAAAAACTTTTTTTTTTATTTTTTTCATTGACTTTTTTTGTTTCTATAATAAGAAATACAAAAAAATAAATAAAAAATAATAAAAATAAAAATAAAAAATAATAAAAATAAAAAAATAACACGCAGTGGTGATCAAATACTATCAAAAGAAATATCCATTTGTGTGTGGGGGGGGATAGATTTTATTCATATTATTATACAGGATTTCAGCTTCTTTCACACTGGGGCGGTGCCGGCGTGAGCGGTAAAGCGCGACTAGTTTTAGCGCCGATGTACCGCTGTTATAGCTGTATTATTCGGCTGCTAGCAGGGCACTTTTAACCCCCACTAGCAGCCGAGGAAAGGGTTGTTGAGGCGCTGCTTTGCAATGTAGAGGGGAGACAGTACAATTACATTACAGAAGGAATAGGAGGGCCTTGCTCATGGAGCTTACCATCTAAAAAGGGACGGGGGGGAGGTGGTACAAGAGGCAAAAGCTGCAGGGGATGATCTGATGGAGGTGACTCGGGGACAGCTCTTAGGTGGAGTGGGCTTCCCTGAATAAGAGAGCTTTCGCCTAGGTTCAACACTGCTGCGAATTCAAAATCGCGGTAAAATGCGCGATTTTACCGCGATTTTGCGGCTGCGATTTTGCCGCGATTTCGGCCGCAATTTAATGTAAATCGCGGCCCGAAATCGCAAAAAGTAGTACAGGAACTACTTTTTGAAATCGCAGATGCGGCGTCGCACTGATTAGGACAGTGCCATTGCCGACAATTGCCGCCGATTTGAGATGCGATTTGACATGTCAAATCGCATCTCAAATCGGTCCAAATCGTACCCAGTGTGAACCAGGGCTTCAGGGATCGCCTAAAAAGGTGGAAAGGGTAGGAGCTGACTGGAAATACTGGGGTGGGGAGTTCCAGAGGATGGGAGAGGCTCTGAAGAAGTCCTGGAGGTGAGCATGGGAAGAAGTAACAAGGGAGCTAGAGAGCAGGAGGTCCTGGGAGGAGCGGAGGGGACGATTTAGGCGATATCTGCAGATAAGGTTGGTGATGTAGCTGGGGGGGGGGGGGTGTTGTGGAATGCCACTATGGTGAAGAAATGTGCGCACATAGAACAAGCTATTCCAGCGTTTGCACTTTCTGCTCCGGCGATGTGGCGGGAAGATGAAGAACACATGTCCTCTGAAGTTCTGGCTCTGCTCGCCTTCCTTTCATCCCGACAAGTGAATCCAGATGTTTCCTCAGACGCTGCAGTGACATCACATCCAGACCCGAAAAGTCAAGCCAGATACGCGCTGCGCAGATCACCCACAACCAGACCCAACAAGTCCAACCAGATGTGTCCTCCGGCAGTTCCACATGCATAGCACACGGTTGTGAGCCTTTCCCATTCACTTAAACGGGTCGCGTTCGGAGGGCGCAACACAGAACGAAAGTAACAGGGGGGGGGGGGGGTAGTATTCCTGCCCCGGCCGCAAAGTATCACAGCGACAGCATGTGCACACCCCCTGGCTGTCATCCCTGCAGCTGAAAGGAAAGCGATTGGGAGACGGTAAAAAAGACCTCTTACTGCTGGGCTCTCTCCTTGTGCAGGGTGACTAGTCTGGTCTCCGCCCCTTTCTGTAGTTTTCTGCAGGCAGCCTGTGGTGGGTGGAGCCTGCTTGGCCTCTCACAGATCTGCTCTCCCCTTCTGCTGGGTGACCGGTCTTGTCTCAGCCCCCCTCCTGTAGCTTTCTGCAGGCAGCCTGTAATGAATGGAACCTACTGCGCCCCTCCCACCGCTCTGCTCTCACCCCCCATTATGCAGGGTGATCGGCTTGGACTCCACCCCCTCCTATGGTCTTTCTCAGGCAGCCTGTGGTGGGTGGAGCCTGCTGGGCACCTCCCACAGCTCTGCTCTCTCCTCTTGCAGTGTTACTGGTCTTGCCTCTGCCCCCTCCTGTAGTGGGTGGAGCCTATTGGGCCCCTCCCACAGCTATGCTCTCTCTCCTCTTGCGCAGTGTTACTGGTCTCGTCTCCGCCTCCTCCTGTAGCGTTCTGCAGGCAGCCTGTAGAGGGTGGAGCCTGCTGGGCCCCTCCCACAGCTCTGCTCTCTCCTCTTGCAGTGTTACTGGTCTTGCCTCTGCCCCCTCCTGTAGTGGGTGGAGCCTATTGGGCCCCTCCCACAGTTATGCTCTCTCCTCATGCGCAGTGTTACTGGTCTTGTCTCCGCCTCCTCCTGTAGAGTTCTGCAGGCAGCCGGTAGAGCGTGGAGCCTGCTGGGCACCTCCCACAGCTCTGCTCTCTCCTCTTGCGCAGTGTTACTGGTCTTGTCTCTCTGCCCCCTCCTGTAGTGGGTGGAGCCTGCTGGGCACCTCCCACAGCTCTGCTCTCTCCTCTTGCACAGTGTTACTGGTCTTGTCTCTGCCCCCTCCTGTAGTGGGTGGAGCCTGCTGGGCACCTCCCACAGCTCTGCTCTCTCCTCTTGCAGTGTTACTGGTCTGGTCTCTACCCCCTCCTGTAGTGGGTGGAGCCTATTGGGCCCCTCCCACAGTTATGCTCTCTCCTCATGCGCAGTGTTACTGGTCTTGTCTCCGCCTCCTCCTGTAGAGTTCTGCAGGCAGCCGGTAGAGCGTGGAGCCTGCTGGGCACCTCCCACAGCTCTGCTCTCTCCTCTTGCGCAGTGTTACTGGTCTTGTCTCTCTGCCCCCTCCTGTAGTGGGTGGAGCCTGCAGGGCACCTCCCACAGCTCTGCTCTCTCCTCTTGCACAGTGTTACTGGTCTCGTCTCTGCCCCCTCCTGTAGTGGGTGGAGCCTGCTGGGCACCTCCCACAGCTCTGCTCTCTCCTCTTGCAGTGTTACTGGTCTGGTCTCTACCCCCTCCTGTAGTGGGTGGAGCCTATTGGGCCACCTCCCACAGCTCTGCTCTCTCCTCTTGCAGTGTTACTGGTCTTGTCTCTGCCCCCTCCTGTAGTGGGTGGAGCCTATTGGGCCCCTCCCACAGCTATGCTCTCTCCTCATGCGCAGTGTTACTGGTCTTGTCTCTGCCTCCTCCTGTAGAGTTCTGCAGGAAGCCAGTAGAGGGTGGAGCCTGCTGGGCACCTCCCACAGGCTCTGCTCTCTCCTCTTGCGCAGTGTTACTGGCCTTGTCTCTGCACCCTCATGTAGTGGGTGGAGCCTGATGGGCCCCTCCCACAGCTCTGCTCTCTCCTCTTGCACAGTGTTACTGGTCTGGTCTCTGCCCCCTCCTGTAGTGGGTGGTGCCTGATGGGCCCCTCCCACAGCTCTGCTCTCTCCTCTTGCACAGTGTTACTGGTCTCTGCCCCCTCCTGTAGTGGATGGAGCCTGATGGGCCCCTCCCACAGCTATGCTCTTTCCTCTTGCGCAGTGTTACTGGTCTTGCCTCTGCCTCCTCCTGTAGTGGGTGGAGCCTATTGGGCCCCTCCCACATCTATGCTCTCTCCTCATGCGCAGTGTTACTGGTCTTGTCTCCGCCTCCTCCTGTAGAGGGTGGAGCCTGCTGCGCCCCTCCCACAGCTCTGCTCTCTCCTCTTGCACAGTGTTACTGGTCTGGTCTCTGCCCCCTCCTGTAGAGGGTGGAGTCTCTTGGGCCCATCCCACTACAGGAGCCTCCCACAGCTCTGCTCTCTGCACAGGCCTGCATGCCGATGATGTCATAGCTACCTTTACAAATGGTAATACCCAAGTTTACAAGACGCGTGGAGCACACAAAGTCCTGCTTTAGGAAAAGCTGCGAGAAAGGAGCACAAATCACATCTCCCACCTACAGAAAGGTCTGTGGTATCAGTAATGGGATTTATTTGGGGGGTCATCTTAGGAACGGACCATGTATGGTAGGCGAATGGGGGGGGGGGGGGTTTCCAGCAGCACAGGAAATAGAATGTTCTGAAAATTCTTTGAAATTCACTAAATAAATAGAATGACTGTTTGTGGAATGCATAATAAAAAAGGATGAACAAGTCTGGATAGAGTGGAGTGTGTGAAGCGTCCCCCCAGGGAAGATGGAATATTGCATAACTAAGCAGCAATGACCTGCTCTTTGCCCTGACTGAATGCTATTAGGAGAAGCAAGTGTGCATTATGCTGAATATGTCAGAATTTTTGGTTCAAGGACTAGAAGTGCAGGGATTTGGGGGAGGGGTGTGACTACCACACACAGCGACCGATTGACAAATTATGAGAGAGAGAGAGAGAGAGAGAGAGAGAGAGAGAGAGAGAGAGAGAGAGAGAGAGAGAGAGAGAGAGAGAGAGAGAGAGAGAGAGAGAGAGAGAGAGAGAGAGAGAGAGAGAGAGAGAGAGAGAGAGAGAGAGAGAGAGAGAGAGAGAGAGAGAGAGAGATGCCGCTGCGGCCTACACCCAAGCCCTAGGAGGGGGTCACTACAGTACACAACATTCCCTAGCTGCTTGCCCCGCTTCCTACCAAGAGGACCTGTCTAGTCTGTTTCAACCACTTGCTTACCGGGCAATTAAACCCCCCTCCTGCCCAGACCAATTTTTAGCGCTGTCGCACTTTGAATGACAATTGCGCGGTCATGCAACACTGTACACACTTCAGTCATTTTTTAAATCTTCTGCCCTTGTTGTCGTTTTAACTTTGGATAGTAAAACATTTATTTTCTGCCAGTAAATCCCTTATACAGCCCACTTCCTGTTTCCTTATACAGCCCACTTCCTGTTTCTTGTCTGGTCATTAGCCAAGGCTTATGACATCATACACAGCGTTCTCTCTTACTCTCGTGAGAGTTTGCCAGGATAGGACAGGGAATGAGACCAGTCATAAGAGGGCCAAAGAGAGCTGGAGGTGTGTGTCTGTGTAAATCCAGGAAGTGAACAGGCAGCAGCTTCAGCTGCCCACAGTTAAAATGGATGCAGCCAGACTCAGTGGGGGGAGATTTCTGCAGCATATTTGGCAAGTACAGAATCACAGTATATATAAAATAATATGCAAAGAGAGGTTGGAGGGAAGCTTCAGAATGGCAAAGATGTTTTTATTACAAATGATATGAGCAGATTGCAGTTCCTCTTTAAAGCGGAGTTCCACCCAAAAATGGAACTTCCGCTTTTCGGAATCCCCCCGGTGTTACATTTGGCACCTTTCAGGGGGGAGAAGATACCTGTGCAATACAGGTATTTGCTCCCACCTCCAGGCATAGATACCCGAGGCACCCGCGGGTATCTGCACCACTTCCTTGGCCCCCCCATCTTCTGGGAGACACACAGGTCTCAGAAGACAGCAGGGACCAGTGGGATCGCGCAGCACAAGTCGCGCATGCACAGTAGGGAACCAGGAGGCTTCACTTCCTGATCCCCTTACCGAAGATGGCAGCAGCAGCACACGAGGGCCAAGGGAGAGATCGGCATTGGGTGCCGACATCGCGGGCGCCCTGGACAGGTAAGTGTCCTTATTTTAAAAGTCAGCAGCAGCCGTATTTGTAGCTGCTGACGTTTAAAAAAAAAAAAAAAACAATGTACATTTTTACTATCCATAGGCAGGGGAGCAGCAACTGCGTCTGTGCAGCCGCCGCATCCCATTTGGCACCGAGACCTTTCGGAAGGTCGCATAGAATCCTGCCGGCAGAAGAAGGCGGCGGCGGCGTCCATCTAGACGTATTTATAGATGTAGATTGCCCGTGTGAACGAGGCCTCAGAGAAATGTGAATGGGCCCCAGACAGGGAGGATCTTCAGCATGCAGAAGACCAACGGATGTAAAATGGGAATCGCTGGAATGTTGTGAATAGAACTGAAAGGTTGCAGTTATCGCGCATGGCCGGCTTCCAAGACACGGGCGGAAGTGTGACTCACGCATGACATACAAGATTGAGCCGACTCCACCAAGACCATCTGTGACCTCACACCTCCATCAGCCTCAGCAGATCTTTAATCATCTTTACTTTGTGTCCCGAAGGCAACTAGTAATGTCTGGAATTCCTACAAGAAACCTCAGAAGCCACGAAGCTCTTCACATCGCACCACTAGAGCGCCGCAGGGCCACACACCCACAGAGGTGAGGAGAGATTCAGGCGCTATAATTAGATGAGTAAATTGGCAGCCGACACACACCTCTAACCCACTGCTTCCTGGGCATCACAAGAGGGGCACACCCCATCGTCACACAGGGCACCCCTCCACCCGCGCCGTCACACAGGGCACCCCACCAGGAACCCCTGCCGTCACATAGAGCACCCCTCCACCCCACCAGGAACCCCCGCCGTCACACAGGGCACCCCTCCACCCCACCAGGAACCCCCGCCGTCACATAGGGCACCCCTCCAGGAACCCCCGCCGTCACATAGGGCACCCCACCAGGAACCCCCGCCGTCACATAGGGCACCCCTCCACTCCACCAGGAACCCCCGCCGTCACATAGAGCAACCCTCCACCCCACCAGGAACCCCCGCCGTCACATAGGGCACCCCTCCACTCCACCAGGAACCCCCGCCGTCACATAGAGCACCCCTCCACCCCACCAGGAACCCCCGCCGTCACACAGGACACCCCTCCACCCCACACCAGGAATTCCGCCATCACAGGGCACCCCTCAACCCCACCAGGAACCCCTGCTGTCACACAGGGCACCCCTCAACCCCACCAGGAACCCCCGCCGTCACATAGAGCACCCCTCCACCCCACCAGGTACACCTGCCATCACACAAGGCACCCCACAGGCCACCTCTCCACCACACCGTCACACAGACAACCCCTCCTTCCCACAAGGCCCCCCACAGGGTACTCCTGCCGTCACAGGGCATCGCTCTACCCCGCTGTCACACAAGACACCATACTGTCACACAGGGCACCCGTCCACCCCTCTGATATAGGGTACCCATCTAACCCACTATAACATTAGGCACCTCTCCACTCGTATTTCCCACAGCCTCTTCTCCCTTATGCTCTGGCGGTCGCAGATCCTCCATCATCAAGTCAACTGCAGGGTCCATTGCCCTGCACAGGACCCCGAAGAACAGTCCACTGCAAGAGTTGAAGACTGGAAATGTAAAACTACCTTTTCCTATTCCATTCCCTAGAGCTAAAAAAACAAGAATTTAACCATGGGCACCCCCTACTGCAAGGGAGGATGTTAAAGCGGGGGTTCACCCTTAGAGGGCACTTTTCCCCCTTAGATTCCTGCTCGTTTTGTCTAGGGGAATCGGCTATTTATTTAAAAATATGTGCAGTACTTACCCGTTTACGAGACGCATCCTCTCCGTCGCTTCCGGGTATGGGCTTCGGGAATGGGCGTTCCTTCTTGATTGACAGGTTTCCGAGAGGCTTCCGACGGTCGCATCCATCGCGTCACGATTTTCCGAAAGAAGCCGAACGTCGGTGCGCAGGCGCAGTATAGAGCCGCACCGACGTTCGGCTTCTTTCGGCTACGAGTGACGCGATGGATGCGACCGTCGGAAGCCTCTCGGAAGACTGTCAATCAAGAAGGAACGCCCGCTCCCGAAGACCATACCCGGAAGCGACGGAAGAAGATGCAGCTCGAAAACGGGTAAGTACTGCACCTATTTTAATACAAATAGCCGATTCCCCTAGACCGAACGAGCAGGAATCTAGGGGAAGAAAAAAAAAATTTTTAGAAATGGGTGAACTCCCGCTTTAAGCTTTAAAAAAAAAAAAAAAAAAAAACTTAATTTTAAACCTGCCACATCCAACTAAAACGTTTCCACATCTCTTTCTCGTCGGGGAAAACGTCTTCTACTGGTTTCACCATCACAGGGACGTCACCCAACATCAGTCAGTTTTTATAGTAATATTTCCAGAGCGGTACATCACCGGCTGCGACAGCGCCGCTCCGATATTTCTCTTTAATCTCCTCTGGCCCGAGTTCAAATTCATTCTCTTTTCACATTGGTCATAAACCAATCGGTGTCCTCACATCGTGCCGCTCACCCAACCCACAGTGACGTCACTGGCTTCTCAGGAATGGAGAGGCTTCGCTCTGTGGGTTCCGCTCCCAGTGTCCACCAGCGAGGATTCGTACAGATGGGACGCAGCTGTCAGCATATCCTACAGGTTACTTGCGCCAGCGGGGAGGGAAAAGGCGACACTTGCGCCAGCGGGGAGGGAAAAGGCGACACTTGCGCCAGCGGGGAGGGAAAAGGCGACACTTGCGCCAGCGGGAGGAAAAGGCGACGCCAGCGGGAGGAAAAGGCGACACCAGCGCCAGCGGGAGGAAAAGGCGACACCAGCGCCAGCGGGAGGAAAAGGCGACACCAGCGCCAGCGGGAGGAAAAGGCGACACCAGCGCCAGCGGGAGGAAAAGGCGACACCAGCGCCAGCGGGAGGAAAAGGCGACACCAGCGCCAGCGGGAGGAAAAGGCGACACCAGCGCCAGCGGGAGGAAAAGGCGACACCAGCGCCAGCGGGAGGAAAAGGCGACACCAGCGCCAGCGGGAGGAAAAGGCGACACCAGCGCCAGCGGGAGGAAAAGGCGACACCAGCGCCAGCGGGAGGAAAAGGCGACACTAGCGCCAGCGGGAGGAAAATGGCACCCCGTCATTGGAAGAATGTTGATGTTAGTAAAAGGAATTTTGCCCCTTTGTTGAGGTCGGTGCGCCCCTGGTCACCCTACAACTGGAAGTGTGCTTCTGGCAGGATCACCAGAACAATGCTTTAGATACACCTAAAAATCAAGATTTATAAATGTAAAATGTTCCAATCCTTTCCAGGCCAACGCCATCTACTGCGCATTTCCCCCGGTTGGCCAATCATTTTAGGTTAGTTGCCATTGTCGATTGAAGGCAGCTTTGGCGGTTGGCTACATTCCTCTGTGGCGGTTCCAGGATGCGCAGTCACCCGTGTGCAGGAGAGAGAAAATATATATATATATATATATATATATATATATATATATATATATATATATATATAGATAGATAGATAGATAGATAGATAGATAGATAGATAGATAGATAGATAGATAGATAGATAGATAGATAGATAGATAGAGATAGAGATAGATAGATATATCTATATCTATATATATCGCTCAGCACATTGATATCGTATAGTTTCTGAAAAATGCAATTAAATTAAAAATCGCCTTTTCCTTCTATCAGCTTGGAATCTCTTCCATCTCCCCCAATCTTCAGCGGAGAAGCAGACTTCCCATTGAACGGTGAAGAGATCTGCAGTCTCAGGCGGCTGACAAGCCCAAACGCGTCAGTCACCGAGCAGACCTCCAGGAAAAGCCGCCTCACCGGGTGACCTCATACAGAAATGTATATCTATCTATATACTGTCACCCATCAATATCCAATGTGACTCCAGCAGGAAAGACTTCCTTCATACACAGGACAGGTCAAGGGGGTGTTTGAAGCCCCCTCTTCAGTAACTTTACACGATTCTCCTTCCTCCTTCTCCTATTACACAATGGGACAATAAAAAAAAAAGCCCATTTTTTTTAAATTGCAAAATCTGTCCCTGCACTTCCTGCTTTCCCATCTAGGCGAGCGTGACGTCACCCAGCAGGCCCGCAGACTCCTGGGATATCGCGTCACGCATTCCAGAAGGATTCAGGCCGCCACATTACACATGCGCTACGGCCCATCATTTCGGGAGGTCGGCTGCAAGAATACGGTAGAGAAGGCCGGCCCCCGAATGATGTAAGAGTTTCTAGCAATGCAGGACCCGGCCAGCGCGTTTTTGTTTTTAAACCACTTGCAGACCCCGCCCCTTACCAAAACGTATCTCTACAGGGCAGCCACACTGCACAATATATATTTTATACATGCACACGCCATTTTGCACTACCGGGTAGGGGGGGGCGCCACTTCAAATGTGACGTTTTTATTTGAGTACAGCGCCGAACGACCGACCACGCAAGCGTCAATTAAAAAGCAACAGTGCTGGATCACAAAAAATGACCTAGTCATGAAGGAGGGGTAAATCTTCCAGTGGTTAAATACGGCTAACGCTTTTTCGGTCATACGTCTCGTCTGGGTCACAGGAATGCACTTTTGCTCTCCCGTGACCCAGAATCAGCCAAAAACGGGCTGAAATCCGCTGTCAGCTGACATCACAGAGCCAGTCCCCTGGAAGTATTCTCACCATACTGTCGGGATCCACCCAGCTGCACGATTGACAGCCCCCCCCCCTCAGTTGAAGCCATCCGTGCCCCCCCCCGTGCAGCCCGTTGCTCCAGTGAGCCAATGAATGGGAAGAGTGGAGGAGAAGCGACTTGAAAGTCACTGCTCTCTGCTCTGAGACGACCAAGAACAATCAGTGGTCTCCATATTAGAGAAGACGGGGGGGCAAGCATCACACCGCGCCAAAGCATACAGGTGTGCTTGTAGGTTTGCTCCCCCCTCAAAACTTCTTTAAAAAAGGGGGTTGTAAACCCTCGAGATTTTGCATTCAAAATCCTCCTGCAATGCAGCTGCCCCCCCCACCAGAGCCCCCCCTTTTAATTACCTGAACTCGGTCTTGCTCCAGCTGGTGTCTCGGGTTCTGATTGGATAGATTAGTAGTAGTGCAGCCATTGGCTCCCACTACTGTCAATCAAATCCAATGATGCGGGAGCCAGGGGGGCGGGGGCCAAGTCCTGCCGTCTGTGTCGCAGGGGCGCGCGCACCCGCACGAGCGTCCCCCAATGGAGAGCGGCTCTCCAACAGGGCACTTGAGAAGGGAGGTGCCAGGTGCGCCGGGGAGGGACCCGAGAAAGATCGGGGGCCACTCTGTGCAAAACCAACAGCACAGAGGACGTATGACGTTTGTTTTTAAACCTTTACATATCCTTTTAGTAAAACCTTTGCGCTTTCATTACAAGCCTCAGTCGCTTCTATATACACTGCGGGTCGTTGGACTAAAAATAAAGGCCGCAGGATTTTCTCCAACCCGCCTCAATGCAGCACATCGCTGTGAAGAGCGGCTTAGAAGAAATCCACACGTCTGGCCAGCGCTGGAGGTTGCAGCAAAATGCACAACAAAATGCTGCTAGATTAAAAGCCAGCCTTAGTCATCGCATGAATATTACATAAAGCAACACGTGTCCCCGGAGTACCCCCCCGACACTTCCTGGATTCCAGAACACCGTGTCACCGGCTCCGAGCAGGTGACTCCAGGACAATCCCTCAGGTAATGTTATTTCTAGTAACCAGGAGAAGAAGAACACCCACAGAATGTATATTTATCATACGTGGGATGATGTCCTTGTGAGACAAGAAGAGAGCGCCTGCGATATACATTCAGTCCTTGTGTCCTAAGAAATGTAAATGATGTACCGCTCCCCAATGCCACGCGGTAACGTAGCGCTCCCCAATGCCACGCGGTAACGTAGCGCTCCCCAATGCCACGCGGTAACGTAGCGCTCCCCAATGCCACGCGGTAACGTAGCGCTCCCCAATGCCACGCGGTAACGTAGCGCTCCCCAATGCCACGCGGTAACGTAGCGCTCCCCAATGCCACGCGGTAACGTAGCGCTCCCCAATGCCACGCGGTAACGTAGCGCTCCCCAATGCCACACGGTAACGTAGCGCTCCCCAATGCCACGCGGTAACGTACCGCTCCCCAATGCCACACGGCAACGTACCGCTCCCCAATGCCACGCGGTAACGTACCGCTCCCCAATGCCACACGGTAATTAGGGGTGCAGCGAATTTATGGTGCCGAAACAAATACCGAAAATGAAAAAATACACTAGGCCGAAAATCGAAAATGTTTTTAAAAAAATATATAAAAAAAAATTAAAAAAATTGGAAATTTTTATAGAAAACATTGCTAATAGTATTAGCAAAATTCCCACGCAGTGCACCTCTAGCAGATATGTAGCAGGAGACGGCCAGAGACTGCAGGCGCGGTACAGGAGACGGCCAGAGACTGCAGGCGCGGTACAGGAGACGGCCAGAGACTGCAGGCGCGGTACAGGAGACGGCCAGAGACTGCAGGCGCGGTACAGGAGACGGCCAGAGACTGCAGACGCGGTACAGGAGACGGCCAGAGACTGCAGACGCGGTACAGGAGACGGCCAGAGACTGCAGGCGCGGTACAGGAGGCGGCCAGAGACTGCAGGCGCGGTACAGGAGGCGGCCAGAGACTGCAGGCGCGGCACAGGAGACCGGCAGAGACTGCAGGCGCGGCACAGGAGACGGCCAGAGACTGCAGACGCGGCACAGGAGACGGCCAGAGACTGCAGACGCGCTACAGGAGACGGCCAGAGACTGCAGACGCGGCACAGGAGACGGCCAGAGACTGCAGACGCGGCACAGGAGACGGCCAGAGACTGCAGACGCGGTACAGGAGACGGCCAGAGACTGCAGGCGCGGCACAGGAGATGGCCAGAGACTGCAGACGCGGTACAGGAGATGGCCAGAGACTGCAGACGCGGTACAGGAGATCAATGCAGCCTACCAGTGCCCATCATTTGCAGCCTGACTGTGCCTCACCAGCGCCCAGCAGCAGCCTACCAGTGCCCGTCATGCAGCCTGCCTGTGCCCGGATCAGCAGCGATCTCCATGTGTCACGGAGCTGTATTTGAATTGCCTGGGTCGCAGTAACAATGTCCCGCCTCCTGTAATCACGTCACATTGTTCCAATGTCCCACCACTGGATCAGTGTGCCGTCTGTCACAGGAGGCGGGACATTTCGGTCTGTGCAGTTAAGCTCCGTGACACACAGAGATCGCGTCGAGGGGGGGGGAGAGAGGAGAGGACTGGGGCGCTCCAGAACGACAACCCCATAATGGGCGGCACCAAGGACGGGGCCCCCGCCCCATTATCTGCTTTTTTTTTTCCGGCAATGTGGCAAAGACTCCATTTTCGGCCGCCAAAATTTTGGTGCATCCCTAATGGCAATGTACCGCTACCGGTTCCACGAGGCAATGTTCCGCTACTGGTTCCAAGCTGTAATGTTCCGCTACCGGTTCCACGCGGTAATGTACCGCTACCGACTCCACGTGGTAATGTTTCGCTACCGACTCCACGTGGTAATGTTTCGCTACCGACTCCACGCGGTAATGTACCGCTACCGACTCCACGCGGTAATGTACCGCTACCGACTCCACGCGGTAATGTACCGCTACCGACTCCACGCGGTAATGTACCGCTACAGACTCCACGCGGTAATGTACCGCCAGTACGGGGCTGCCGAAAATGACATGTCACATTAAAGTTGAGAAGTGGGGACTGCCGACAGTGAAATGTCACATTAAAAATTACAGTTGAGAAGCTGGGGGGGGGGGGGGGGGGGGGTTCTGCTATCGGAACTGACATCTTACATTAAAGTGAGAAGCCGGGGGTGCTGACCTCTTACCTCTTCTCCCATGCAGCCAGTGAGTTGAGAAGCGGGGTGAGGGGCCAAAAATGACTTCTCACCAGGCGGGGCCTCTAGAAATTTGGGGGGCCCCCTGCAACTTTGCGGGGCCCTAAACGGCTTGCATAGTGAGCCTATAGGGTGATCGGCCCTGTGTACCGCTACCGACTCCACACGGTAATGTACTGCTACCGACTCCACGCGGTAAAGTATCGCTGGCTTACCAGTCTGTTGTTTTAGTGTTTGTTGGATACTGGAGATAAGGTTTCCTCGTGGGACTCCGGTGCCAAGGTCTCTCTCCATTGGAGGTTCCCAGGGCTGCACACCTGCTGTGGCAAGTGACCTGAACTCCAGAACTGAGGACTTGCCTAAGCAGTACTTTTGAGTTCCTCCTGATAAATTGCAGGGCTGTTCCTGTGTCCAGGCATTCCCCATTCTGTAGCCTCATAGCTGTATATGGGAGGGGGGGGGGGGAGGTGTATTTGTACTGTCCTGACATTATAGGCCTCAATAAATGAGATCGGCAGTCGGTACATCATTACTGATTCATTTTCAAATACAGATCTCCGCTATAGTTTGTGGACTCTTCCTACAGACTAAATAATAGACACCGATTTGGGTTATTTTCACCAAAATGTAGCAGAAAACATTTTATCCCAAATTTATGAAGATTTCATTTACAAAATGTAATACAGAAATGATGAAAAACTTGGATTTTTTATTTTTTTTAAATTTGCAGAAAAAAAAACAGTTGCGATTAACCGCTTCCCGTATGCAGAATGACGTCCGGGAAGTGGTTCCGTCATCCTGACATCCGGCAGAATAACGCGGGGGGCGCGCAGCGATCGCGGCGTGTCAGTCTGACGCACCGCATCTCCGATCGTGGCAAGAAGCCTCTGACAGAGGCTTCTTACCACGTGATCAGCTGTGACCAATCACAGCGTGAAACCAGGAAGTGCCAGTAAACGGCATTCCTCAGTTCGCGCTGACAGGGAGAGCCGATCGGCAGCACTCCCTGTCAGAAGGGGGGGGGTCTGTGCTCATAATCGGCACATTGATTAATAGCACAGCTGTACAAATCAGCTGCCAATCGGTGCCCAATCAGTGCCCCATCATACCCTCTCAGTGCCCAATAAAGTGCCAATCAGTGCCCATAGTGCCAGTGTCCATCACAGTGCCAATCAGTGCCCAGCATTAACACCTGTCCAGTACCTGCCCAATCAGTGCTGCCCATCAGTGCCACCTATCCGTGCCCATTAGTACCACCTAATGGAAAAAGAAAATATGGACAGTCGCACTCCAAAAAACCTTGATGGTTGTCTTTATTTAAAAAAGGAAAAATGCACTACAAGTCAAAGCACACTACACGGGAGAAAAACAGCTGACGCGTTTTGTGCCCATCAGTGCTGCATATCGAGGCCACCTCATCAGCGCCGCATATCGAGGCCACCTCATCAGCGCCGCATATCGAGGCCAACTCATCAGCGCCGCATATCGAGGCCAACTCATCAGCGCCGCATATCGAGGCCAACTCATCAGCGCCGCATAGCGAGGCCAACTCATCAGCGCCGCATAGCGAGGCCAACTCATCAGCGCCGCATAGCGAGGCCAACTCATCAGCGCCGCATAGCGAGGCCAACTCATCAGCGCCGCATAGCGAGGCCAACTCATCAGCGCCGCATATCGAGGCCAACTCATCAGCGCCGCATATCGAGGCCAACTCATCAGCGCCGCATATCGAGGCCAACTCATCAGCGCCGCATATCGAGGCCAACTCATCAGCGGCCTTCGGTGCCAACTCATCAGCGGCCTTCGGTGAAGGAGAAAGCAACATTTCATAAAACTAAGCTTTTTTTTCCTCAAAAATGGCGGCCTTTTTTAGTTTGTGTACAGTGTAGCGCAATTGTCA
>NC_053490.1:536562050-536572050 GCF_905171775.1 Rana temporaria | reverse complement strand
ACGTCGGCGCACGAAACCCCCGGGGTTATTTGTCACGGTCGGTTCTTATGTTTTTGTGAACCGCGATCCTGTCCGTCTTGTCGGAATGACCTTGGAGGTCTTGGTGGAGGACGGCGGATTCGGCAGACAGCACTTCCATTATTCTGCAGCTCTCGGTGCTCTTCTCCACCACTGACGCCACAGACGGCTAATCCCTGCAATAAAAAATAAAAAAACACCTTCCGATCATCCCTCCAGACAGCCCCTATTGTTCGCCCCGATACCTCGCCCACGGGCTGTTTAATATGCTTTTTATTTGATTGCCGTTATAAATGGGAAATGGAAACTGTGCCTTTCACTAATCTACTATAATCAGGTTACATCTGAGCTGCAGGTACGCTGTATAAAAATAATTCTCCCCTAAACTGCAAGAAGTTAAAGGCCAACTCCAGCAAAAAAAAAAAAAATGTGTAGTAACTGTATGGGATCCTTACCTGTAATGGTTATTAAATGAAATAATCATTACATTTTTTTTTTTTTCCTTCTCTTTTTTTTTTTTTTTTTTTTTTTACTAATTCTAATGTAAAATTAGCTGTAATAAATCTTAATTAAAAAAAAAAATTATAATAACACATAATAGTGGTAATATTTTATTTTAATGGAATAAAATGATTAATGTAATAAGAATTGTAATAATTCCCTAAAATAAAAATAAATGCAATAATGGCTGTAACAATTCTTATTTGTATTACATTTTATTTCAAATGAAAGATATAAAAAGAGCTATAATTGTTTATATAAAATTAATAAAAAAATAATGCAATAATAGCTGTAATTTTTTTTTTTATTATTAAATGTTATATTAAAAGAGAAGTAGGGGTTTACTTTATTTCAGAATCATGCTTACCTACAGTGAGGGGGGGGGTGGAGGGTATTTGTCTGGCTGCTGATTTTGTACGTTTGTCCCACTGACAAAGAAATGATCAGTCTATAATTTTATTGGTCGGTTTATTTTAACCGTGAGAGACAGAATAACAAAAATATCTTGAAAAATGTATTTAAAAAAAGTTATACATTTATTTGCATTATAACTGCTTCCGGCGGGAGGGGACGTCCCCTCACGCTGCCTCTAAGAACGATCAAGCGGTGGAATTGCCGCTTTGATCGTCCTTATCGTGCACAGAATCGGCGGCTGAAGACGGTGATATCTGAATGATGCCTGAAGCTGCCCCCATCATTCAGATATCTCCGCACAAAGTCAAGGACGTCCGTGGTTTGGTGTCTTGCGCGGCGTCCATCGGCGGCCTCGTCGGGTCCGGCGTCCGTCTGCGGCTTCGGGTGTCCTCTTCGTCGGGTGCGGCGTCCTCCCCGCTCGTTTCCAGCTTTCCCTCGCCGAGTTTGAATACTGCGCCGGCATATACCGAGCGCAGTATACTTGTGTATAGTCGGGCAGGCTCGGCTACTCTCGCGCTGACGTCCTGTACGTACAGGATGTCAGTGCGAGAGGAGCCGAGCCTGCCCGACTATACACGAGTGTACTGCGCTCGGTATATGCCGGCGCAGTATTCAAACTCGGCGCGGATATCGGCGTATATCGCGCACCCACGATTTTGCCCCGATTTTCAGGGCAAAAAAGTGCGCGGTATACGCCGATAAATACGGTATGTACGTTTTCTCCTTCACTGATGGGCACTGATAAGACGGGACTGATGGGCACCGAAGAGGTGGCACTGATGGGCACTAATATGCGGCACGGATAGGCGGCACGGACGGGCACTGATAGGCGGCACGGATGGGCATAGATGGGCACGGATGGGCATAGATGGGCACTATTGTATGTGTTGTACTAATGGATGCCAATCAGTACCAAACAATGCCTGCCAATCAGTGATGCCCATTGTAGGCACTGATTGGCATCCATTGCGGCACTGATTGGCATCCATTTTTTTGTGTCGTCCTCATCCCTGCTGGTCTAGGGTGGCATCTTTTTTTTTTTTTTTTCTTTTTGTTGTTGTTGTAATCCCTGGTGGTCTATATGGCCATCCCTGGTGGTCCAGTGGGCATCCTCGGGGGGGATGTGCTGATGATCGATCAGCACAACCCCCCCCCCCCTGTCACCGGCTTTTCCTATTTACATCGTGATCAGCCGTGATTGGACACTCCGTGAGAGACTCTTTACCTTGATGGGTGTTGCGGGGTGTCAGACTGACACCCTGCAACAACGATCGCCGCGATGAGCGCCCCCGAATCCTGAGGACGTCATATGACGTCCAGTCAGGATTCTACAACCACTTTGCCGACGTCAATATGTCATTGGCGGGCGGCAAGTGGTTAACAAGCGTCTTATCCTGCTTTTCGGGCGGCGCAGAGTTATTGGTAGACATTTTTTTCTGACCTCTGTGTGCCGTAGTGCTAATTCTCCTTTTTTAGGTTTCATAAATCGCTCCCGAAAGGTAATCTCTATATTAAAATTCTGGCAACGGTTCGCAGCCGCCATCCGCAACTGGCGCGGCGTGGGAAATCGCAGTGTTTTCTGTTACAGGGATTTTCCCTGAAATCTCTAAAGAGAAGATAATCGGCTCTTCCCGCCTCGCTCCGTACAACAGAGGATCTCAGAGGAGTTCAATGTATTCCGCTCACATAATATATTATCCATACAGCTGGCGATATGAGCCGCTTCTGCTGTGCCACCGCACCGTAAAGAGACCCTGTCACCTACCCATACAGGGCACTTCACCTGCATTCCCTAGCCGATCCTATGCTGCAGGTATGGTGCCTGTGACCTGAGGGGGAGGTGGCGCTGCTAGTGTGGCGCCTGTGACCTTAGGGTGAGGTGACGCTGCAGGTGTGGTGCCTGTGACCTTAGGGCAGTGTTTCTCAATTCCAGTCCTCAGGCCCCCCCAACAGGTCAGGTTTTCAGGATTTCCCTCAGATGAAAGGGCTGTGGTGATTACTAAGGCAGTGAAACTGATCAAATCACCTGTGCAAAATAATGGAAATCCTGAAAACCTGACCTGTTGGGGGGGCCTGAGGACTGGAATTGAGAAACACTGCCTTAGGGGGAGGTGACTGCAGGTGAGGTGCCTGTGACCTCAGGGGGAGGTGACGCTGCGGGTGTGGTGCCTGTGACTTGAGGGGGGAGGTGGTGCCTGTGACCTGAGGGGGAGGTGACGCTGCAGGTGTGGTGCCTGTGACCTTAGGGGGGAGGTGACTGCAGGTGTGGTGCCTGTGACCTCAGGGGGAGGTGACTGCAGGTGTGGCGCCTGTGACCTGAGGGTGAGGTGACGCTGTGGTTGTGGCGCCTGTGACCTGAGGGTGAGGTGACGCTGCGGGTGTGGTGCCTGTGACCTGAGGGTGAGGTGACTCTGCAGGTGTGGTGCCTGTGACCTGAGGGGGAGGTGACTCTGCAGGTGTGGCGCCTGAGGGGGAGGTGACTCTGCAGGTGTGGCGCCTGAGGGTGAGGTGACGCTGCAGGGGTGGCGCCTGTGACCTGAGGGTGAGGTGACGCTGCAGGGGTGGCGCCTGTGACCTGAGGGTGAGGTGACGCTGCAGGGGTGGCGCCTGTGACCTGAGGGTGAGGTGACACTGCAGGGGTGGCGCTGCGGGTGTGGCGCCTGTGACCTGAGGGGGAGGTGGCGCTGCCGGTGTGGCGCCTGTGACCTGAGGGGGAGGTGGCGCTGCCGGTGTGGCGCCTGTGACCTGAGGGGGAGGTGGCGCTGCCGGTGTGGCGCCTGTGACCTGAGGGGGAGGTGGCGCTGCGGGTGTGGTGCCTGTGACCTGAGGGTGAGGTGACGCTGCCGGTGTGGCGCCTGTGACCTGAGGGTGAGGTGACGCTGCCGGGGTGGCGCCTGTGACCTGAGGGGGGAGGTGGCGCTGCCGGTGTGGCGCCTGTAACCTGAGGGGGGAGGTGGCGCTGCCGGTGTGGCGCCTGTAACCTGAGGGGGAGGTGGCGCTGTCGGTGTGGCGCCTGTGACCTGAGGGGGAGGTGGCGCTGCCGGTGTGGCGCCTGTGACCTGAGGGGGAGGTGGCGCTGCCGGTGTGGCGCCTGTGACCTGAGGGTGAGATGGCGCCTGTGACCTGAGGGTGAGGTGACGCTGCAGGGGGGTGGCGCCTGTGACCTGAGGGTGAGGTGGTGTCAATTCTTTGGTCATGTGACGGTGCTCAGGCGATGCGATTGGCTGCTAGGCCGAGGTGCCGATGAAGAGGAGCAGGTCGCATGCTCCCCATACGTAGCGGGGTTAGAGGACATGTTGTCGGCACTCCAAGGATCTTTTGAAGTTGTTCTTGAGCTTCAGGGAAGTGATGCAATGTTGCAGTATGGTTGCTGCGGGAAGGGTGACTGAGGAAATGCTTCCCCCTGCCTGCAGCAGACCGTTGACCTAATCTCAGTCTAGCCATAGTCGCTGCCTGAAGCTCAAGAACTTCTTTTTTTTAAAGGATATTTTGAAATGGTATCTAGAAGTTTAATTGAAGCAATCGCATCACAGTAGCGAAGTTTTGTGGCCACACAGGACCCCCTTTTTCTGGAAGGCTTTTTCAGGGCCACATTCCTAAAGGCAGGGGGTCTTGTGTTGCCCCAAAACGTTGCCACTCGATTCTGTGATGTGATTGCTTCCATAAAATTCTGGAGACTATTTCACAGATCCTTCAAAAGCCACCCTTGACCTTCCAGGAAGTGACTTTGCCTAGGTTTCGATGATGTTATCAGTCTGCTGCTGGCAGTAGGAAGCATTTCCTCAGTCTCCCCCCCCCCCCTCCTTGTAATCGGACTGCAACATTGTATCACTTCCCTGGAGGGTGAGAAAAAAAAAATTCTGGATACTATTTGAATGATTCTTGGTTTGCTGACGATATGCCTCTCAACCCCGCCATGTATGAGGAAGCATGTGACCTCCTCCTCCTGACCACACCTGGGCCTAGCAGCCAATCGCCTTGCCTGAGCGTTGTCACATGACCAAGGAAGTGACACCGCCTCAACCTCGGGTCACAGACTCCACACCAGAGGCATGGCGACATTTTTTTTATTTATTTAATTTTTTATCAAAATTTTGGGGGAAATTAAGTTATTTATTTTTATACATCCGTATATCTTTATTGAAATTTCCAGGAGCCAGATAAAAAAAGTTAGGAGCCAGAACATGATATTCAAACCACACATGTGAGGTATCGCCGCGATTGGTAGAGCGAGAGCAATAATTCTAGCCCTAGACCTTCTCTGTAACTCAAAACATGCAACCTGGAGAATTTTTTTAAACGTCGCCTGTAGAGATTTTAAAGGGTAAAAGTTTGTCGGCATTCCACAAGCGGACGCAATTTTGAAGCGTGACATGTTGGGTATCAATTTACTCGACGTAACATTATCTTTCAGGATATCAAAAAAATGGGCTAATTTTACTGTTGTCTTATTTTTTAATTAAAAAAAAGTGTATTTTTTTCCCCAAAAAGGTGCGCTTGTAAGACCGCTGCGCAAATACGGTGTGACAAAGTATTGCAACGACCGCCATTTTATTCTATAGGATGTTAGAATAAAAAAATATATATAATGTTTGGGGGCTCTAATTAGAGGGAAGGAGATGGCAGTGAAAACACTGGTCAAGCTCCATTAGGATTGCTGGTTTACTTGTCATGCCAACGGCCAGCACAAGATGGCGCCAAATTACAGAAGGAAGCTTAGGCCTGCGAAAGGCCGCGGCCGCAATTACCGGCCGGGGCGATCGGGGAGCACGGAGACACAGGATGCAGGCCTAAACTTCCCTTGGCGCCAGGTCTCCAATTCTAGTCGCAATTGCGACCTGGGGCCCGGATTTTGACGAGCCCTGCTCTCAACAATGTTTTGAACTGTCATTCATAAAAGCTGTAATTACTAGTGATCTGTGATTTGGCTACACACTCTCTCTTTCGCACAAAAAATACCTATTTCGGAGCGATTGTACGGTAATCCGATCATCGGTATAGAGCTTTCGAGAGCCAATCAGAATAGTTCATCCAATATTATTTAATTTGACATGCATGAATTTTTTTTTTTTTTTTTTTTTTTTCATACAATGCCAGATTGTACGATTTTCGTTTAACCACTTGCCGACCGCCGCCTGTACATATATGTCGGCAGAATGGCACGGCTGCGCAAAGCAACGTACCTGTACGTTGCTTTGAGTTTTCCAGCGTGCGCCCCTGCCACGCGCGCTCCGTGAGCCTGCCCCACAAACTCGATGTCCGCCGGGTACCCGCGGTCGTGTCACGGAAAGGCAGAACGGGTAAACAAGGCATTTCCCTTTTCTGCCTAGTGACAGGTCAGTGATCTACTGCTCCCTGTGATCGGTGTTGTCAGTGGTAGTCCACTCCCCCCCCCCCCCCCCCCCCCAACACAGTTAGAATTACTCATTAAAACACACTTAACCTTGTCAACGCCCCCTAGTGTTTAACCACTTAACGACCGCCGCATGTACATATACGTCCACAGAATGGCACGTATAGGCAGATGGGCGTACATGTACGTCCCTGCCTTGTCGGGGATCCAATCGGGACCCCAAAGGTACATGCGGCTGTCGGTTTTTCCGTGTGAGCGATCCGGGATGAGGGCGCGGCTATTCGTTTCTAGCCGCCCCCTCGCGATCACTCCCCGGAGCTGAAGAACGGGGAGAGCCGTATGTAAACACAGCTTCCCCCGTTCTTCACTGTGGCGGCGCATCGATCGTGTCATCCCTTTTATAGGGAGAAACAATCAATGACGTCACACCTACAGCCACACCCCCCTACAGTTGTAAACACACACTAGGTGAAACATAACTCCTACAGCACCCCCTGTGGTTAACTCCCAAACTGCAACTGTCATTTTCACAATAAACAATGCAAAAAAGCAATCCAAAAATGTGTCAAAATTGTCCGAAGTGTCGCCATAATGTCGCAGTCACGAAAAAAATCGCTGATCGCCGCCATTAGTAGTAAAAAAAATAATAAAAATACAATAAAACTCTCCCCTATTTTGTAAACGCTATAAATTTTGCGCAAACCAATCGATAAACGCTTATTGCGATTTTTTTTTTTTTTTTTACCAAAAATATGTAGAAGAATACGTATCGGCCTAAACTGAGAAAAAAAATAATTTTATATATGTTTTTGGGGGATATTTATTATAGCAAAAAGTAAAAAATATTGCATTCTTTTCAAAATTGTCGCTCTATTTTTGTTTATAGCGCAAAAAATAAAAACCGCAGAGGTGATCAAATACCACCAAAAGAAAGCTCTATTTGTGGGAAAAAAAGGACGCCAATTTTGTTTGGGAGCCACGTCGCACGACCGCGCAATTGTCTGTTAAAATGACGCAGTGCCGAATCGCAAAGCCTGGGCATTTAGCTGCCTAAAGGTCTGGGGGTTAAGTGGTTAACCGCTTCCCTACAGCTATGTCCTCTTTAAATCGCGGCATTGTGGGCGCCCGCCCACCACCAGACAGTGCCTGCGGGACCGGCGGACTTGATGTTTACCAGTTTCACGGAGCTGCAGAACGGGGAGATGCTTATGTAAACAAGGCATTTCCCTGTTCTGCCTAGTGATAGGACACTGATCTACAGCTCCCCATCATCAGGAGCAGAGATCAGTGTTGCGTCACTCGTAGCCACATCCCCTCACAGTTAGATTCACTCCCTAGGACACACTTAACCCCTTCATCGCCCCCTAGTGTTTAACCCCCTTGACTGCCCAGTGTCATTTATACAGTAATCGGTGCATTTTTATAGCGCTGATCGCTGTATAAATGGCAATGGTCGCAAAATGGTGTCAAAATTGTCCGATGTGTCCGCCATAATGTCGCATTTTTTTTAAATATGTAGAAGAATACATATCGGCGTAAACTGAGGAATTTTTTTTCTTTTTTACAAGAAAGATTTGATATTTATTATAGCAAAAAGGGAAAAAAATATTATTGTTTTTTTTTTTCCCTTTTTGCTATAATAAATATCAAATTTTTATTGTAAAAAAATAAATTAAAAAATTCCTCAATTTAGGCCGATATGTATTACTCTAAATAATTTTTGTTTAAAAAAAAAAAAAAATATTGTGTTTTTTTTTTTTTTTTAAACTTCTTTTTGTTTATAGCGCAAAAAATAAAAACTGCAGAGGTGATCACCAAAAGAAAGTTCTATTGAATTTTTTTTTTTTTTATAAAATTTGGGTACAGTGTTGCATGACCGCGCAATTTGTCATTTTAAAAATGCAATAGCGCTGAAAACATAAAATTGGCCTGGGCAGGAGGGGGGGGGGGTGAAAATGCCCGGTATTGAAGTGGTTAATCAGTACAGCTGTCGTTCGAAAATGCAATACAACACTATGACATCACTCCGGGAATTTTTTATTTTGTCGTACGCAAATTTTTTGTGACTTTAGTAAACTTCTCAGATTAGCAAAAAGAAAAATGCGTCCGATAATCTCAGCGTGTGTATCGGGCTTTACGGAGAGACTTGCAGCGAAAAGAGTTGAACGGCCATCAAACTTCTGAGAAGTTGGCTCTGCGTCGCCGCGGCGTTGTCTGACGCATTGCGAACGGCCTTGTCTCGAAGCGACGCTGACCTCGCTCCGGCGCGCACACACCCCCGGTCTCATCGTTATCGGGGCTGCGTCGGCGGAGGAGTGACAATGAAGAGGCGGGAATCCAGTGGGCGTACGGAATGCGTCGGATGTGTTGCTAGACGGCTCTGTGAATGGCAGACCTTGAACCCTTTGCTGTCTGTTTCCCTCACCCTCTATAGAGCTTCTCTATGTAGTCACACCTAGTGAGTGCCGCAGGAGCCGGCCAATCGGTAAAGCTGAACTCTACGTAGATATTTAAAATAATCGATTTTTTTATTTATTTATATATTTTACATACAACTAGTAGAAGTACCTGAATGTGTCTTTATATTGGCTTCCTGCACAGCAGCACTCAGGCTGGGAGGGGCAGCAATCTGAACCAATCGGGCGTGCCGCAGTGTTGCATGCGTTTCGGAACCGGAAGCCTGTGCTGCTGTGGAGGTCATGACCAATTGTGAGCTTTGGGTGTGTCCGCCCCCAGCGTTGGGTGTGTCCGCCCCCGGCGTTGGGTGTGTCCGCCCCCGGCGTTGGGTGTGTCCGCCCCCGGCGTTGGGTGTGTCCGCCCCCGGCGTTGGGTGTGTCCGCCCCCAGCGTTGGGTGTGTCCGCCCCCAGCGTTGGGTGTGTCCGCCCCCAGCGTTGGGTGTGTCCGCCCCCAGCGTTGGGTGTGTCCGCCCCCAGCGTTGGGTGTGTCCGCCCCCAGCGTTGGGTGTGTCCGCCCCCAGCGTTGGGTGTGTCCGCCCCCAGCGTTGGGTGTGTCCGCCCCCAGCGTTGGGTGTGTCCGCCCCCAGCGTTGGGTGTGTCCGCCCCCAGCGTTGGGTGTGTCCGCCCCCAGCGTTGGGTGTGTCCGCCCCCAGCGTTGGGTGTGTCCGCCCCCAGCGTTGGGTGTTCCCTCTAGTCTTGTTTTTACTTATTTTAAATTATGAGGAATAAAACAGGAGATAAAGAGATACAAAGTAACATTGTTTATAAACATTGATCAGACGGAAGAGAGATACAAAGTAACATTGTTTATAAAATACAGTGTAACTTTTGATTACGGGCATAATCCATTCCAGGAGGATGCTTGTAATCCAAAGCACTTGTATATCAAAGCGAGTTTCCCCATATAAGTCAATGTAAACAAAGATAATTCTGCATTGACTTCTATGGCATGCAATACCGCTTGTGGCCAGAGGTTGGGGGGGAGCCTCTGAAATACTCGGACAGCTCGGCTGATCTCGGAAAGGCTCGGGAATGGAGTGATTCTGAGTATTTCCGAACGGCTCCGAACCATTCAGAGTGTCACCGGCGCCCCCGCACCTCTGGCCAAATGTGGTACTGCACAACTCCATTAGCTTAAATTCTGCTCATTTTGCGAGACAACGCTCGCAAACCGAGTCGGGATTAAAAAAAAAAAACAGGTTGCTAGTCTTTCAAAACGCTTGTTAACCACATTACTCATAAACCAAGGTTCCACTG
>NC_053490.1:536560197-536561850 GCF_905171775.1 Rana temporaria | reverse complement strand
TACATAAAGATTTGGTACGGAAACCGCTTAAGATGTGCCCAGTGGGATTTTCCAGGCCACAGCGGGTGTACAGACCCGGGAACTCAGCACAGGGATGGTGGGAACCCCTCATAGTGGGCACAGCGGGTGTACAGACCCCGGAACTCAGCACAGGGATGGTGGGAACCCCTCATAGTGGGCACAGCGGGTGTACAGACCCGGGAACTCAGCACAGGGATGGTGGGAACTCCTCATAATGGGCACAGCAGGTGTATAGACCCGGGAACTCAGCACAGGGATGGTGGGAACCCCTCATAATGGGCACAGCGGGTGTACAGACCCGGGAACTCAGCACAGGGATGGTGGGAACCCCTCATAATGGGCACAGCGGGTGTACAGACCCGGGAACTCAGCACAGGGATGGTGGGAACTCCTCATAATGGGCACAGCAGGGGGGGGACAGACCCGGGAACCCCTCATAATGGGCACAGCGGGTGTACAGACCCGGGAACTCAGCACAGGGATGGTGGGAACCCCTCATAATGGGCTCAGCAGGGGGGGGACAGACCCGGGAACTCAGCACAGGGATGGTGGGAACCCCTCATAATGGGCACAGCGGGTGTACAGACCCGGGAACTCAGCACAGGGATGGTGGGAACCCCTCATAATGGGCACAGCGGGTGTACAGACCCGGGAACTCAGCACAGGGATGGTGGGAACTCCTCATAATGGGCTCAGCAGGGGGGGGGACAGACCCGGGAACTCAGCACAGGGATGGTGGGAACCCCTCATAATGGGCACAGCGGGTGTACAGACCCGGGAACTCAGCACAGGGATGGTGGGAACCCCTCATAATGGACATAACGGGTGTACAGACCCGGGAACTCAGCTCAGGGATGGTGGGAACCCCCTCATAATGGGCACAGCGGGTGTACAGACCCGGGAACTCAGCACAGGCATGGTGGGAACTAGGGTTGTCCCGATACCACTTTTTTAGGACCGAGTACAAGTACCGATACTTTTTTTCAAGTAGTCGCCGATACCGAATACCGATACTTTTTTTAAATGTGTCCCCAAATGCAGCCATGTCCCCCCCATATGCAGCCATGTCCCCCACATATGCAGCCATGTCCCTCTAGCCATGTCCCTCACATATGCAGCCATGTCCCTCTAGCCATGTCCCTCACATATGCAGCCATGTCCCTCTAGCCATGTCCCTCACATATGCAGCCATGTCCCTCACATATGCAGCCATGTCCCTCTAGCCATGTCCCTCACATATGCAGCAATGTCCCTCTAGCCATGTCCCCCACATATGCAGCCATGTCCCTCACATATGCAGCAATGTCCCTCTAGCCATGTCCCTCACATATGCAGCCATGTCCCTCTAGCCATGTCCCTCACATATGCAGCCATGTCCCTCTAGCCATGTCCCTCACATATGCAGCCATGTCCCTCTAGCCATGTCCCTCACATATGCAGCCATGTCCCTCACATATGCAGCAATGTCCCTCTAGCCATGTCCCTCACATATGCAGCAATGTCCCTCTAGCCATGTCCCTCGATGCGGCGGCGCGATGCGGCGGCAGCGGCGGGGGGGGGGAAAGTATTCTATTTAGGTATCGGGGGTATTTGCGCGAGTACGAGTACTCCCGCAAATACTCGGTATCGGTC